>NW_027105695.1:457078-458284 GCF_000696795.3 Halyomorpha halys | reverse complement strand
CAGAGCTCAAGAGATCCCAGCGCATCCCTCTCGCCGCATCACTGGTAATGAGCCAGTGGAGGCTGAGCAAGTGCGCTAAAGCCGCAAACACTCAACTATAAATATATAGAAAAAATAGTTTGTAGGTCTTCTTAATAAAAAAAAATTTAACATTTGCGTCTTAGGTTTTTATGGAACTTTTACTGATGAAACAAGGAATTAAAATATTTGACGTACCAGTGGGAGGGGCCAACTATGGTCACTATCGAAAACCTTACAGAAAAACGAAACGACTCACGATAACATCTCTGACGTCACACAATCAAAGTATTGGGTTGTAACATAAGTTCGTAGCGTTTTTTTTCAGGTGATTTCGATAAAAAGTTTGTTGATGACCCATTTTGATTTATAACATGCCGCCATCTTTCAGGTAATTTTTTAATTCCGTCCTCCCGGAACTTCTTGAGATTTTTGCAAAATGGACTCACCTATGAGCGTTTTGTGGTCCTAGAGCGAATTAAAGTGTTTCCCGTTAAGAGAGTTTTGAAGGGCCCGAAATAAGTGAAAATCTGTTGGGGAAAGGTCTGGTGAATAGGGTGGGTAGAGGATCACATCCCAGCCAAACTCCAATAATTTCTGCCGGGTCTGCAACAGTAAGGACGAGCGTTATCGTGATGGAAAACTATGCCTTTGCGATTAGCCAATGCTGTACGCTTTTGCTCAACCGATGCCCTTAATTGTTCCAACTGGGCATAGTTCTGCGATATCCCATGTCGTAGAGTGAGGGTTGTCTGTGACCAATCCTTGAATTTAGCCATCATCAACAGTTAAAGGAAGACCCGAGCGCTTTGCGTCTTCCAACTCAAATTTTCCAGTTCTGAACCGTCAAACCACATAGGGACGGTGCTTTCTCCTAAGGCATCATCGCCATACACACTGCAAATTTTGTTAACCGTCTGTGCAGCGGATTTTCCTTTCCGGAAATAAAAAATCATTAAATGATGAAAATTTTTTCTCTTCCATTTTGAATAAGCAAAATACCACTTGAAGATAAGGAATCTCGGTTGAAACTGATGCATAAAAGCACTTTAACTAATGCTTTTTTAGAATATGTAAACATTATTGACCAAGTAAACATGATGTTATAAACACACAGAGGATTAAGTTGACGTATTGAAAAACGCTACGAACTTATTTTACAAATCAATATTAAGGAAATGTAAGAAA
>NW_027105695.1:451031-456328 GCF_000696795.3 Halyomorpha halys | reverse complement strand
GTTTTGTTTATTTATGTTGTTCTTTGCTGACCGCACTCCCCGACAAACTTCTCCAATCATTAATCTACGGTCAACTATCTACACCTCATTATAAATAATTTTAGATATAAAAAAGAAACAAATTAAAAAACTAACTGACTAAATACATAAACAAAAAGGTAGTTACAAAATATCTGTACATATATTATTGGATTAGATTGGTGAAGCAAAAGGTAGTTAAATAGAAGGGTTTTAAACGAGGGAAGGGTTGGTACATGATGTAAGTTACCGAGACATGCAGCTTGGGTAAAAAATTATATTCCAAACGCAGCAGTAGAGGATAGATACCAGATAAACGGGGCCTGGTAGTACGGGATTGGACCGAGAATTTGAATTGTTTTCTCGGATATAGGAGGGACGCTGAGTAATAGGAAATACTAGCATTGGAAGGATAGATAGAGCCACTTCAGCTCGGGGTAATACTGGACAAATTCGAGATCTTCCGGTGTACGCTGCTAAGGGAGGCATAAAAAATCGAGTCCCGTACTCTAGAATTTATATAAAACTAAAAATATGGGAAAAAAATCGGATTGTGTATATCCGATAAATACTTTGACATTTGTAATGTATTCAAATTGCAAGGTTAATTAATATTGTTTTATAACTCACATATCCACAACAAGAAACATGTGCTTTTAATGTTTATTCAAATACAGATTTACTTAAACTTATTGTAAAATTAAAAGAACAATCTTAACTAACAAAGGTCCTATTCTAACTTATTCTAGTTATATCTATGTACTTATTACTAACTTATAATCTTACCTACAATTAAAATACATACAATTGTTATCTATGTCCAAAGGTTTAGTACTTGCACTCAGCTGGTCGTGGCAGAGAGAGAGAGAGAGAAAGATCACTTCTCAATACACAGTTTTTAAACTTAACTCAGCTCACAGAGAAACCAAAAAATACACTAGCTTTACATCAATGTCCATTCATTAAAAAAAACAGCCGACGACAGAACATATGATTTTTTTCTCCCTCTCTGCCCGATATCTCTCGCGCATACGCTGCCATCACCAATTCTTCTGTCTCGTCTATTACACATTCATTCGACTTTCTACTGGGTTGTTTTCTCCCCATTCTGTTTACCAATCCTCCTCCCTTATTTCCTTTAAACAATTCCTACACCTACTTCATAACTATATGTATCGTTAACATCAATCACTACAATGAATTTGTAGTTATAACTTATGTGAATATCAGTAAATGAATTGACTTATGTATTTTTTTTTTTAGTTATTTATTTATTGTAATTTACAACTGTACAAAATAATACAATAAGTAAATATGTAGTATGTTTCATATACACTTGAAAATCTTGGGAAGGAACCACTCATTGGTGGTATTTCAAACATTAATTTAAACTAGAAGGTCTCGTGGCCATCTTCTTTTCAGACGCCTCGGAGGATTATCAGGGATTGTTAAGGATGAAAGATTAAGAATTAATGGGTTAGGATGGTGACTTATGTGTAAAAAAGTTATCCACTAACTTGCTTGGCACTGTTGCAGTTCTTGTCGAATGATGCTGATGAAAGATGTCCACCGAATCCTCAACACCCGCTTCCCGATCATCGGCAGATTTAGGAAGTACAGCAAGAAGGACGTCCTGCCCGACATCGTGGCGGGGATCACTGTCGGCCTCATGCTTATCCCTCAGTCCATAGCCTACGCCTCCCTCGCCGGGCTGGACCCTCAGGTCAGTTTAATTAATTTGTATTTTTCACCATTATTATATTATTATATATTTTCACCATTATTATATTATTATATATTTTCACCATTATTATATTATTATATATTTTCACCATTATTATATTATTATATATTTATTTGTTTATGAGACAACACCTCTACAAACAGAGTCAACCTGTACAATACATAGTTACATATATCTATGTTGTTATTTTATAAGAATAGTAAATATAAAATCATAATGATGAGTTCTTAGTTGATCGTCGATAGTTGAATTCTTAGTTCTCTTTGTCAGTTTTTAATGGGGTGTATAAAAAAAAAAAATTACCGTTTTAACCAAATATTGTATTTGTATTATTACTCACGGCCTTCAAACTTATATGTAACAGCCCATCGAACCGCAGCTTTTGGTAGATCTGTCTTCATCCTATTCCCTCCTTCATTTGTAGTTCTGATACCCTTCCAACCTTCAAATCCCGTATCTTCGACCACCTTCTGTTCACCCAATTCCGGAAGAATAACAATTGAATGTTTCAAACAAGTTTATATATTTTCTGTACTTAATGTTTCAGATTTTCGTTTATTCTTGTAAATATCTATATTAGCAAAAATTGTACCTTTCCGTTTATTATTTTTTTCAGTTTAATTACATTTAATTTTTATCATTTTTATCATCTTATGTTTTATGATATGACGTATGGTTTAACTTTATTTGTTCTATCCTTATGTTATATATTCTGTTAATTATTGTTGTTCATTTTAATCTTTTCAAATTCATTATTTAATTATGTTTTTTAATTTCATTCTTATTTTGTTTTTCACTCTAAGGCTCTAAAGCCTTTATTCTAAAGGGATCAATCCCAAAATAAATAAAGAATATTATTATTATTTCTTTTATATAAAATAAAATTAATACTCAAAGTAAATTCTATTGTTATCTACCGCATTTTGGACCAACAATTTTATTTTCTGATTTTTTTAAAAATTCGTATTTCTAATGAGTTAAAATTGCATATAAACTTTGTTTCACTCCTAAAAAAATATTTTACCACACTTTGATAGGGCAATCAACATGATGGATAGATAAATTATCTCAATGGATAAAGAAAAAAAAACACGTAAATCAGAGGAGTTTGTTAACTGTTAAATGTTTTTGAGAAACCTGTATCTCAAAAAACTATTTGAATTACAGATGATTATTAGCGCTCAAATTAAAGATAATTTAATGTACTACGCATTAGTTTATGAGATTTATATTTGTAGAAGATGTAGTTTTATTGATATTTTCTAAAATATATTGATTTTTAGTTTTTGGACTGGTTGCTTTGTGTTTTAACTTATTTATTCATTCAAGTATTTCTTTTAACTAACTTTTTTTTTCTTTAATTATATTATTTCTATTTCTTGAGACAAGGTAATTATTTATTAAATAAATCAAAAATTTGTATTCTTTTTTGTCTCAACACTCTTTATTTTTCACCAGTCCAACGTTTCGGCCATTTTAGCCATCCTCAAGGACATCTTCAATTATAATTTCTTCCTCACATTAATTTAAAAGTTACTTTTCCAGGCTATTCTGCCCAGACCATTTCCTTTATTATAAGTTAAAAGTCTATTTTTCAAAATTTAAAATCATTAATATTTAATTATTCTTATATAAGATTATTCACAACAAATTCACTACCATATAACAAACCATTTATATGATGGTTGACCATTTATATATTTGTGAATAATCTTATATAAGAATAATTAAATATTAATGTTTTTAAATTTTTTAAAAGATTTAAAATTTAAATCTCATTTAGACAACAAGAACTATCTCTTCTACATCCAAAACAAAACATATAGTACAAGAGCCCAAGAGGAGAAAAAAGGCAGTTATCTCACCTCAATTTTTTATTACTTTAATAAAAACTATGTATAATTAATAGTCAAAACTGATGAGTCTGCCATGTATACGTAAGGAGAATAAAAAATGGCGGCTGTTTCAAATTGATAAAAAAAAAACAAATTTTTCATTCGGAGCTCTATTTCTTAAAAAGTAGGGACAACACGAGAAAACCTAAGAGAACGTCATTTAAGGGAGAGTAAATTTTCTAAAATATGAGCCCTAATAGAGTTATTTATGTTGAACGGTTTTCGAGATATAGCTTTTTAAAAAGCAATATTTCACAAAAATGTTGTATGGGACGTACTGAAAGATCAGTAGTTAGTGAATTTATTTTGAAAAAATTATATATCTGTCTTTATTTATATGTCTATTAGCACGCAAATTAAAGCTAGTTTAATGAGCTATAAAGTAGTTTATGATGTATATTTTCGTAGGGGTAACAGTTTTCATGAAATTTTCTAAAATAAATTGATTTATAGTTGTTCGGACAAATTTTTATTTGCTAAATTTATATTCATATGCCAATATCATAAAAACTACTACCCCTGCGAAGAAGAGTGTCATTAACTACTTTATAGTAAGTTAAATTTCCTTTGTGTTGAGTGTTGGCAGTCATATGTGCGTCTTATAGATCTAGAGATATATTTTTTCAAATATCCAACATTTTATACGAACAACAAGAAATTAGCATTTTGTGAGTTTCTTTTGTTAAATATCATAAATACTACTACTCCTACAAAGATAAACATTTTTAACTATTTTATAGTAAATTTAACTAGCTTTAATTTGAGCGCTGGCAGACATCTGTAAATCCAATGGTTTCTGAAATGAAGTTTTTCATTAATCAAACTTATTGTCCGAACAACTATAAATCAATTTAATTTAGCAAATATCATGAAAACTACTATTTCTACGAAGGTAAAGTTCATAAACTTCTTTATAGTCCATTCAACTAGCTTTAATTTGAGTGCTAATAGACTTCTGGACGTCACATTGTTCTTGAGATATAGATTTCTCAAAATAAATTAACTAACCACTAATCTTTAAGTAGATTTTTAAAAAAATTTTCTTTTTAAAAAGTTATATCTCGAGAACTATTGGATGTAAATAGCTCTTTTAGGGCTAATATTTCAGCAAATTTACTCTTCTTTGAATACTGTTCTCTTAGATTTTCTAGTGTTCCTAGTTTTTAAGATATAGATTCCCGAATAAAAAATAATGTTTTTTTTAAGGTTTTGAAACAGCCGCCATTTTTTATTCCCCCTACTTATACTTGGCAGACTCATCAATTTTGACTAGTAATTATACATAGTTTTCATTAATGTAATCAAAAATTGGGATGAGATAACTGCCTTTTTTCTTCCCGGCTCTTGTACTAATATCTTTATTATTTAAATAAAACATTAACCTAATCTCTTAATATCTAGTAACTGACTAAACACAACGATTATAAACAACTTTGACTAAATACTTTCCTAATCTAATTAAACCTAAGCTATTCTAGTAATGGTTATTAATAACTTATAGACTTAACTAAATTAAATTTAAAAGAAATAAAATAGTTTATATGGAACACTAAGGAGTAGCGACTAGTACATAGAATGACTCCGTTCGCCGTGATGCAGAGAGAGAGAGAGAGAGAGAGAGAGAGAGAGAGAGAGAGAGA
>NW_027105695.1:442370-450631 GCF_000696795.3 Halyomorpha halys | reverse complement strand
GAGGGAGAGAGGGAGAGAGGGAGAGAGAGAGAGAGAGAGAGATAG
Source organism: Halyomorpha halys (assembly GCF_000696795.3). Lineage (NCBI taxonomy): Eukaryota > Metazoa > Arthropoda > Insecta > Hemiptera > Pentatomidae > Halyomorpha > Halyomorpha halys. The sequence goes on along the minus strand of NW_027105695.1, from coordinate 450,586 downwards.
AGAGAGAGAGAGAGAGAGAGAGAGAGAGAGAGCTCTGTTCCAACTCAACACAGTTTTCCATCTCCTTCTACCAAACTCAGCATCAATGACCACGTCTCTTGCATACATTAATTAATTCATTAAAAGGTATTATTTTCTCTCTCCCTTTCTGCTACCTTCTACGCATGCGCCGCCGCCTATTATAGTATCATCTATTACAATACAATTGAAGGGACCCCGGATTCTCTAATGTTCATAATGAGGCTATAATTACTACCTTTAGCTCATCACAATTCCAAAGAGCTACGGTGAAGGCAACAAGAAATAAGAACGCAACCTTGAACCGTATATTTTTGGCCTGTAATTATATCTCATAAGGAAAATACAACAAAGTATCTTTTGTAACGTGACCTGAACCACTTCCTTGGGGAAATCCGTGGAGCGAAATATTAAAGCTGGCAGCCAATTATAAATGTCAGGTTCTAAAACATTCCAGGGCTAATATTAACGGTCCAAATCGATTTTCAACATAAGGGGTATTCATAATCAATAATTTATAACATGGTTGGTAGTCTGTTAATAGTTCTACTGAATGAAGAATGACGTCACGCAACAGATCAGCTGAGCTCGTCACCATTTTGTTTGTCGTCATGTTAGGTTACTTGCTCATATGATTGTTTACTAGTATTGTTTTGGATGATTTTAAAACTAATAAAGCAATAGATGACAATAATAATAAAGTAATGACAGTTGTCAATTAGCTCATCTTGATTCTCTTCCTACAAGCTAGAAAATCAACAAGACACTGAGTAGCCAAACTTTTACACAACTACCTTAATTTAGTATTATGTAGTAGTTAATTTACTCAATTAACACCTTTCACTCAATTTAGGCATGTTTTAATAAATTAATTTCATTAAAATTTAGAAGTAAACAATCACAAGGAAAGGTTATAAATCAAGTTGCTCAAAAAATCCGCTAGGAGCTCTTATACATTTAACCTTTAACATGACTTTAAATAGGGCTTCTCACAATGCTATACTTATACCATTATAACATTATAAAACATTTTACATTTAACACATCATGAATACCCGTATAATACAATGTTTCATATAATAGAATATCGTATATCTTGTTAATTCGTGCATCCAAATGGAAATAAATTGAGGTAAGCTTCAGCCATTTAAATAACATTTATAATTTTATCTGTGCTCTCATTAACAGTTGAAGGTTCTTAAAAATACGGGGAGTGCCATAACCCTGTTCCCCTTCTAAGCAAAATTGACGTTAAGTGGAGGATATTATCCTATGTCCCTTGAAGGCAACTTTAGTTGGAAGTTAATTGGGATTTCGCACATTAATAAAATTATCTGTTAACCTGCTCATTTATAAGCAAATATGAAGAGAATAGAAGTTGTAGTAAATTTTATTTCCAATAATTTGGTACATCTATAATAGAAATCCATTTGGCCATTCTCAAATTCCGAAATTCGTGCTTTCGTGATTCATTTCAACGTCAATAATAAGGATCCCAAAATATGGGACCCAAAAAATGGGGGTACTGTTACGAAAAGTTTATTATATCTTTGTTCACATTTACAACTGTACCTAATAATAAATCCAGTTAATTTGATATAAGATCATAATGAAGGTCTCGTGGCCATCTTCTTTTCAGGCGCCTCCGATGATTGCCTGTGTGTGATCTTGATGAGAGGAAGCAAGATTAAAAACTAGTTGGTTTGGGTGGTTAGCGAGTTAATAATGGAAGGTTGATATCTGGTTCGGGCTAGATTAGTTACAAATGGAACATTAAATGGATGGTTTTATTTGTGACAAAATAGGAAGCATTCAGGATTGTACGAAGGATTTTGGATTGTAAGGATTGGATACGAGAGGAATTCTAAGGTTTAGTGGAGCCCCGAAGCTCAACTCCATCTGTCCAGATTGGCCTTATTACAGTCATGTAGATCAGTCTTTTGTATTGAGTTGGAAGTTTAGACCGTTTGTCTAGTAAATGCTGTAATAGTCGAAATCGACGTGCAGTTTCCTGTCTTTTCAGTCTTGCATGACAATGTACTAAAAGTAAGGAGTGAATATGCAATTAATCTCAAAATGTTGTAGAATTGAACGTAGTAAGGAGTATTGAGGATTTTACAAAGGATTTTGGATTATAAGGATTGGATACGAGAGGAATTCGAAGGTTTAGTGGAGCCCCAAAGCGCAACTCCATCTGTCCAGATAGGCCTTATTACAGTCATGTAGATCAGTCTTTTTTAATGTATTGGAAGTTTAGACTGTTTGTCTAGTAAGTGCTGTAATAGTCGGAATCGATAGCAGTTTCTTCAGTCTTGTGTGAGTATGTACTAAAAATAAGAAGTGAATATACAATTAGTGTAAAAATGTTAGACAAACTTAAAAAAAAAATCTATCACTCACCTCAAGTTAATCAGCAGCCTGCTTGTATTTTGGTACTCAACCCAAAAATATTTAAATTTTTTATCAATATGTTAATGGCGTGGTAAAAATAAATAAAACTCATTTTATTACTTCGTGGCCTTCCCACCACCCTTTATTAACTCAAAAATTCTGTTGGTAATGAATCATACAATTTATATATGTATTACAGTTGACCGTAAAAATGTATTTATAAGAAGATGGTCAGGGTTGCGGTAAAAAAAAAAAAAATGAACAAATAGTTTATAACTATTTTAATGCCAGTTTCATTTAATAATGTTAATACTCCCTGTCGAACAGATCCGCTACCTTGGACTACATCTGGACAAACGATTAACCTGGAATCCTCAAACAAGACTGAAATGACAAGAAACTGCACGTCGATTTCGACTATTACAGCACTTACTAGACAAACGGTCTAAACTTCCAACACATTACAAAAGACTGATCTAGATGACTGTAATAAGGCCAATCTGGACATATAGAGTTGAGCTTTGGGGCTCCACTAAACCTTCGAATTCCCCTCTTATCCAATCCTTAGAATCACAAATCCTTCGTAAAATCCTCAATGCTCCTTAAATATAAGATGATGGTCCGGGTTGTATAGTCCTTTTTTTGACCGAAACCCTCAACATCTTCTTATATATGAATCCTTCAATTTTTTTATTGTTTCTTGAGGTGATGGTTCCCATTGTAGATTTCAAATCCTCGATTGTTCCGAACTGTCTTGACTCAGAATACACCTTTCTTGAAAGAGTTGAAAGAGACCCCAAAATCTTTCGATAATGTTCAGGTCGGAGGAGATAGCAAGCCAGTCTAATTTGGCAATGTTGTTGGGAGTAAACCAGTCTTTAATAATTTTTGCTGAATGTATTGGGGCGTATTCTTGCTGTAAAACTGATGTGCCTTCATGTCATTAAAAGTGAACTTTTGTTCCTCTTACAAAATTTTATATTCAGCTGAATTTCGTTTCTTTTTGTAACCAATTGATGCCCAAACCATAACTTTTCCTCCTCCCATTTGACACCTTAATTTTTTATATATAAAAATTAAGATAAAATTTTTTCTTCTTTTTTTAAGTCATGAAAATAATACGAAAATCCATCTGTCCCATCCAGATTAAGTTTTTTTTAATAATGAGGTGAAGATAGTTGACCATAGATATATAAGAGGAAAAGATGGTTGGTCAACAGAAAAACACAAATAAACAAAAGAATTATTTATTATTGCCGATATTTCGACCTAATTTTCAGGTCTTCTTCAGGGAGTTATAGGCAGAGATTCCTGCTAAACTCAAGTTAAAGACCTGAAAATTAGGTCGAAACGTCAACAAAAATAAATAATTTTTTTTTTGTGTTTTTCCTGCTGACCATACCCCCGACCATCTTATCCTCTTGAATTTTTTTTCATCACTAGGGGTATTCATGATCTTTGGTTTAACATGTTAAAGCGTGTTAAATGGAAAAAAATTGCCTTCTTTTACCGTGGTAAAACGAAATAACATTTAACATGGCTGAGAGTCTGTTACTTGGTCTGTTAAATGGAGAATGACGTCACACAATAGACCAGTTGAGATTTCCGCCATTTTTGTTGTTGTGACAGCTCAGTTCTTTCGTGTGTTTGTGGTATTCATATCAGTTATTAAACCAGAATGGGTAATTTTAATGGAACTGCATATCTGAATGATAGAACATGGAGAATACTTTCAATACAGTTGTCAATTATCTCATCTTCATTCTCTTCCTCACAAGTTTGAAGATCAATAAGACACTCATAAGCTAAACTTTAGCACAAATTCCACTTTTCACTCACTCTAGGCATGTTGTAATAAATAATAAATGTAATAAAGTAAACAATAATATGAGGGTCTGGTAGGAAGGTTATAAAAATAAAGGCTTATAAAACAAGTTGCTGAGAAAATCCGCTAGGGGCTCTTATGCATTTAACGTTTAACATGACTTCAAATAGGGCTGCTCATTTACCGTGGTAAAACGAAATAACATTTAACATGGTAAAACATTTTACATTTAACACAACATCATGAATACCCCTACTAAAGATGACTTTCTTCCATTCCTCATTCCATGACATCTATTTCGAAAGAAATTCAACACAACACTGGAGTTGAAATTGTATTTTAACGATTTCAATTTTATAGGATTAAGAAAATAGTAAACAACGACAAGCGTGTCTATCATTTTGACGCATATAAAATGTGATATTGGATATTGGATATCTGATATTGGATTTAAATAATCCTCAAGGTCTGAGAAGATTGTCCCCATTTCAATATCATAATTTATACTGTTCTTAAAAAAATAATATCAATCAAAAATAAAGAAAACATGAAAAGATTTTTTGTGATTTCAATGGGCGCGTATAACATTTTGACACTGAGTGTGAAATAATTTATAGGATATAAAATGTTTTAAAAAAAATAGTGACTGAGAATTTATAGTAATTAAAAAAACAAACATTATCAACAATATAATAAATAATAATAATAATGATAATGTTTATTTATTCGGGGATTGGAATATTTTACAGAATAATTTTTAAGATTAAATTTTAATTTAATAGAATAATTTACAGGCGTTAAAATTAGGCTTTCGAGCCTTAAAGTAAATTAAAAAATACAGATGAAATTACAAGATTTCATAAAATAAAGTAATACAATGAATTTAAAAATATACAAATAAACAAAAATAATTAACAGAATATATAAAGTAATGACAAAACAAACAAAATAAAACCAATTGTCATATCATAAAACATAAGATGATTTCTGATAGTATATAAAAATAAAAAATCAATGATAAAAAATCAAATATAATTAAACTAAAAAATAATAAATGAAAAGATATAATTTCTGGTAGTGTACATATTTAGAATTATAATCTAAAATCTAATACAGAAAATATATAAAGCTTTTTAAAACTTTCAATTGTTATTCTTCCGGAATTGGGTGGATAGAAGGTAGTCGAAGATACGGGATTTGAAAATTGGAAGGGTATTAGAATTACGAATAAAGGAGGAAATAGAATTCCATAGGATGAAGAAAGCTCTACCAAAGGCTGCGGTTCGATGGGCAGTTTCATATAAGTCTGAAGGCCGTGAGCGGGTTTTGCGGGAATGCACTGAGGACTTAAATTGAAGGATATCTGAGATGTACGATGGACGGCGGGATCGGATAACTTGATAGAGAAAGGAAGCAAGGAAATATTTACGACGGAAGGAAGAGTAAAGCCACTTCAACTCTTAAATGGGTGACAGAGGCGTCCCTGAGGACTCCAAAGATGAATCGTACAAAGAAATTATTTAACCGTTTTAATTTTGCTTCGAGATCCCCAGAGACACCCCCGTAAACCACACAGAAATAGTCGATGTGGTGGAATATTAAGGAAGTTACCAGGAGCCTGCGGGTTTCAAAAGGAAGTAGGTGATATAATGTGAGTACGCTTTGAGCAACTCAGTTTTTTTTAACCCCTCTATCTAGCCAGAAATGGTATATAGAGTACAGCAGAAACTCTCAACTGTCAAATATGGCGTAGTGGGTGCCACGCCTACGAAAGAGATGGACCCCGCCTTCTAGCGTCACTCTCTGGAAGCCTGCCCCTGCATTAAACTCCTCCTCCACGACTAAGAATTAATTTCATATCTAAATTCTCAGAATTAAAAAAAAATCTTCAACTGCTCTGTATATTTGAGTAGAACTGATAACTTATTCATAACCTCTTATTAGTAGCGATACAAAGAAAAACTATAAAGTTGTTTTATTGTTTTTTTTTATTGTATTCAAGCAGTCAAGTAATAAAGAAACCTTGTAATAGATAAAAATGGTATCGTCGTTATTGTTAACTATTAAATTATTAATGGTTTTGATGATGGAAACGTGAGCATTCAGTAAGTGTTTCCGATAACAATGAAGAAGTTTGCATCAATGTTCTGAGAAGATTATCATTAAAACATTTATGATTAAAGATCTTCTAAGAAGTTTTTGGCTGAGACTTAGTTCTATAAAATTTATCCATTTAATTTTTTTTGAAAGGAATATGGTCCGGGTGAATGGATTATACTATTTTATTGAGCCAACGTTTCGCCCCACGTTGCAGGGCTTCGTCAGGGCTAAAAAAGATACAAACACATAGTTACAAAAGGAAAAAAAAAAAAAAAGAGAAAAAACATAAGTGTAAAATAACAGGGGTATAAAATGTAAAAAAGTAAGACATAATAAGAAAAATTAAAGGTTGTAAATAGTAAATGAAAAGGGTAATAGTAACAGATAGATAAGAGAAGAAATATTAAAGGAATACAAATAAAAAGAAAAAAAACACAAATCAAATGATGAGACAGAAAGCATACCTGTTTTGACGGCAGTCAAAAATAAAGTGACCGTTGGTATTGGGAGGAGTGGGGACGGCAGTTATGCCACAATAACGAAAAAAAGATTGTAAAGTAAAAAAAGTAAAAAAGTATTTAAATTAGGTGAACAGTAAAGTATAAAATAATGGGATACAATGTGTGTAAGTAATTAAGAAACAAAATATACCAAATGAGCGGGGATACAGAAAAGTGTAAAATATAATAGAAAATTAATAATAAAGTAATTAATATAAGTACACTTAAGAATATAACATATGAATATAAATTAAAAGATAGATACATGAATATAAATGAAACAGGAAGGATAGTGAATATAAAAATTAAATGAAAAAATCAAAAATGTGAGATTTAGAAAAACAATAATAAAAGATATGACAAGAAAATGGGCTTCTGAAAAGCAAAAAAAAGAAAGTATTATCATATTCCTTTCATCTTTACACACACGGTCAGTATTTAATTTTTTTGTGAGAATTTTTATAATAAAATATTTTTATTACAAGTGTTTTTATTTACACTAATGATTATTCATTTCCTATCATTCCAATTGATTGCACATTGTTTAGTATACCATCAAATATAATCGCCATGGAAACACTCGATTTTCAAGTAATTTTTTTACGAGTTTAAACTTAGACACTCAGATATCTGTAAGAAACATTACCACGGCGTGTACAACACAAACGATTGGATAACAAAACCCAGAAGAAGACCTCCATCAGGATTAACGAAGATGAATTTAGGCTTATCCTGGAAGAAAACCCATATAAAACAGTTATAGGAATTTCAGCACAACTGAATACAAGTATATCAACACTTAAAGGATATAGATAAAGTAAAAAAGATAGATACATGGGTACCTCTTGAATGAGCGGCAACAACTGAACCGTAGCACTGTTTACTGGGCTAAAAACGTACCTTTTCTAGAAAGGATAATCACCTGCAATGAAAAGTTAAATGCACGTGTAAGGAAAAGTTAAATGCATCTGGCAAGAGGCGTCGGTTAGGTCAGTGGTTAAATATTAACACATGCCAAAACCAAATTTGCACCAAAAAAATTATAGGTTTCTATTTGATGGTCGATGGAAGGAATAATTAATTTCTCCTTTTTACCCAGAAGTGAAACCATCACATCCACTTTATACTCCAGTGAAATTGGAGTGTAAAAACATAAGTGTAAAATAACAGTGGTTATAAGATATAATAAGAAAAATTAAAGGTTGTAAATAGTAAATGAAAAGGGTAATAGTAACAGATAGATAAGAGAAGAAATATTAAAGGAATACAAATAAAGAGATGTAAAAAGAAAAAAAAACACAAATCAAATGATGAGACAGAAAGCATACCTGTTTTGACGGCAGTCAAAAATAAAGTGACCGGTATTTGGAGGAGTGGGGACG
>NW_027105695.1:436859-441306 GCF_000696795.3 Halyomorpha halys | reverse complement strand
TTGTGTTTCATTGACCGCACCCCCAACCATCTTCTCCTCATTTATCATCCACGGTCAACTATCTCTCATAATTATTATTTAAAGAAGTGTAAATTTGCTGAAATATCAGCCCTAATAGAGCTATTTTACTCTACGTTAAATAATGTTCTTGGTTATTATTCCCCCTAACTATACTTGTCAGACTAATCAATATTGACTAGTAATTATACATAGTTTTCATTAAGTAATACAAAATTAGAGAGAAATAATTGATTTTTTTTCGCACTCCTATGAGATTTGACAGAACAAGAGCAGGGGAAAAAAAGGCAGTTATTTCACCCCAATTTTTGATTACTTTAATGAAAACGATGTATAATTACTAGTCAAAACTGATCAACATTAGAAAATCTAAAAGATCATTATTTAAAGAAGAGTCAATTTTCTGAAATATCAGCCCAAATAGAGCTATTTACGTCCAATAGTTCTTGAGATATAGCTTTTTAAAAAGCAACATTTCATAAAAATGTACTGAAATATCAGTAGTTAGTAAATCTATTTTGTGAAATCTATATCTCAGGAATTATGTGACGTATTAGCAATAAAATTATAGCTGATTTAACGTACTATAAAGTAGTTTATGACGTTTACCTTCGTAGATATAGCAGTTTTCATGATATTTGCTAAAATAAATTGATTTATAGTTGTTCGGATAATAAATTTGATTTATGAAAAACCTTATTTCAGAAACCATGGGGCGTACAGATGTCTGCCAGCGCTCAAATTAAAGCTAGTTAAATTTACTATAAAATAGTTAATTATGTTTATCTTTGTAGGACTAGTAGTTTTTATGATATTTGACAAAATAAACTCAAAAAATGCTAATTTCTTGTTGTTCGTTAAAAATGTTAGATCTATAAGACGCACATATGTCTACCAACACTCAAAATAAAGGAAATTTAACTAACTATAAAGTAGTTTATGACACTTATCTGCGTAGAGGTAGTAGTTTTTATGATATTCACATATGAATATAAATTTGGCAAATGAAAATTTGTCCGAATAACAATAAATCAATTTATTTTAGCAAATTTCATGTAAACTATTATTCCTACAAAGATAAACATAATAAACTACTTTATAGCTCATTAAACTAGCTTTAATTTGAGTGCTAATAGATATCTGTACGTCAAATGGTTTTTGAGATATAAATTTTTCAAAATAAATTCACTAACATTTTTATGAAATGTTGCTTTTTAAAAAGCTATGTCTCGAGAACTATTGGACGTAATTAGCTCTATTGGGGCTTACATTATAGCAAATTTACTCTACTTTAAATAATGTTCTCTTAGATTTTCTATTGTCGTTGATATTTTTAAAGATATAGAGCTCCGAATAAAAAAATTAATTATTTTTAACGTTTTGAAACAGCCGCCCTCTTTTATTCCCCCTACCTATATTTGGCAGACTCATTAATTTTTACTAGTAATAATACATAGTTTTAATTAAATTAATTAAAAATTGGTGTGAGATGCCTTTTTTCTCCTCTTGGGCTCTTGTACTATTTACACTCTTCCACGACAACGCTTTAGATACAGCTGTTTCACGACAGACAGTGAAGAAACTAAACGAGATGTGTTAAAAAATCCTTTCTCAGTCATCTCATTCTGTTCATAAATTTGAATAATTTCCCCAAAGTTAAAATTTTTAAAAATGATTCTCAGGTCAAAAACTAATTTTCTGACTTTAAATATAATGTTTTCAATTTCTTGAGACTGGTATTTATTTATTAAATAAATCAAATGGTATCCTTGTTTAGCCTCAACACTCTTTATTATATCAATAGTCCAACGTTTCGTCCAATTTGACCATCCTCAAGGACAATCTAAACATTTAACTTTTAATTTTCGATTAATCTACACTACCACTATCATATAAACAAACTATTTATAACCTTCCATTAAAAGTTTTAAACATTAATGAAGTTTTGAAAAATAGGTAACTAAACATAAGCCTAGGTAAGCTTAATAATTAATATGATACTCTAGTAATTGACTTTTTAAATAGGTTTATAACTTTAATTAATGAATGACCTGGGCAGAATAGCCTGCAAAACATGTTTAAATTTTGATGTGAGGTCAGAATTTATATTTGAAGGTATGTTATATTATTAATAATAATGTTGTTGTTATAATTGTTACAAATGAATACATAATAAGCTGTTAAATGTTTAGGTTGTCCTTGAGGATGGCCGAATTGGCCGAAACGTTGGACTATTGATATAATAAAGAGTGCTGAGAATAAACAAGGATACCATTTGATATATTTAATAAAGAATTTTCTGACATCATTTCTTCATAAAAATTCTAAATCTTTCATTTCTGGGATTGAAAAGTTGGTAACACGCTGGGGAAAATGTATAGAGAATTTCGATTTCATAAAGTTGTTTTACTAAATAACTTTTCCTTTGAAAACTGATATTTCATATGAAAGGAAATAATATTAAATTATATCAGAATGAAGAGAAAATACAGCTTTAACTCCCAATGGATAAACAATCTCAGGCGCTGACAAATGAAAACTAAAGAAAAAGACAACGTAGGAAAAGAAGAGGGTCTCCCATAATCCTTGGTTCAGAGTAGTTTTCATGATATTTGCTAAAATATCCTATCTGGAATACTATTGAACGTAAATAGCTCTATTAAGGCTATATATTTAGCAACATTTACTCTACTTTAAATGACATTTTATTAGATTTTCTAGTGTTGTTGGTAGTTTCAATGATATAAAGCTCTGAATGAAACATACATTTTTTTTTACCGCAACTCTGACCATCTTCTTTATAATATGAAATTATGCAGTCAACTATAATATATATCACATATAAATATATATAATTTTTTTAACGTTTTGAAGCTGGCCCCCTCCCTATATTTGGCAGCTAGTTTTCATTAAAGTAATAAAAAAATTAATTGGGTGAAATAACTTCCTTTTTTTTCTCCCTGGCTCCTTTACTATTTACTAATTTGTTTCTTCTCAGTTAATGAATCGTAGAAAATAACTATTTTGTCCGCAAACCTCAAATTTGATTAGTTATACCCATTTCTAATTATCCCATTTCCCAGTTAATGAATGGTAGAAAATAACTATTTTGTCCGCAAACCTCAAATTTGATAAGTTATACCCATATCTAGTTATCCAATTTCCCACTTAATGAATGGTAGAAAATAATTATTTTGTCCGCAACCTCAAATTCGATATGTTATACCCATTTCTAGTTATCCCATTTCCCTGTTAATGAATGGTAGAAAATAACTATTTTGCCCGCAAACCTCAAATTTGATAAGTTATACCCCCATTTTAAGTTATCCCATTTTCCAGTTCTTGAATGGTAGAAAATAACTATTTTGTCCTCAAACCTCAAATTCGATAAGTTATACCCATTTCTAATTATCCCATTTCCCAGTTAATGAATGGTAGAAAATAACTATTTTGTCCGCAAACCTCAAATTCGATAAGTTATACCCATTTCTAGTTATCTCATTTCCCAGTTAATGAATGGTAGAAAATAACTATTTTGTCAGCAAACCTCAAATTCGATAAGTTATACCCATTTCTAGTTATCTCATTTCCCAGTTAATGAATGGTAGAAAATAACTATTTTGTCAGCAAACCTCAAATTCGATAAGTTATACCCATTTCTAGTTATCCCATTTCTCAGTTAATGAATGGTAGAAAACAACTATTTTGTCCACAAATCTCAAATTCGACAAGTTATACCCCCATTTCAAGTTATCCCATTTCCCAGTTCATGAATGGTAGAAAATAACTATTTTGTCCGCAAGCCTCAGATTCGATTAGTTATACCCATTTCTAGTTATCCCATTTCCCAGTTAATGAATGGTGGAAAATAACTATTTTGTCGTCAAACCTCAAATTCGACTAATTATACCCATTTTTAGTTATCCCATTTCCCAGTTAATGAATGGTAGAAAATAACTATTTTGTCCGCAAACCTCAAATTCGATAAGTTATACCCATTTCTAGTTATCCCATTTACCAGTTAATGAATGGTAGAAAACAACTATTTTGTCCGCAACCTCAAGTTATCCCATTTCCCAGTTAATGAATGGTAGAAAATAACTATTTTGTCCGCAAACCTCAAATTCGATAAGTTATACCCATTTCTAGTTATCCCATTTACCAGTTAATGAATGGTAGAAAACAACTATTTTGTCCACAAATCTCAAATTCGATACGTTATACCCATTTCTAGTTATCCCATTTCCCAGTTAATGAATGGTGGAAAATAACTATTTTGTCCGCAACCTCAAATTCGACAAGTTATACCCATTTCTAGTTATCCCATTTCCCAATTAATGAATGGTAGAAAATAACTATTTTGTCCTCAAACCTCAAATTCGATAAGTTATACCCATTTCTAGTTATCCCATTTACCAGTTAATGAATG
>NW_027105695.1:433225-436434 GCF_000696795.3 Halyomorpha halys | reverse complement strand
AGTTATCCCATTTCCCAGTTAATGAATGGTAGAAAATAACTATTTTGTCCGCAAACCTCAAATTCGATAAGTTATACCCATTTCTAGTTATCCCAATTCCTTCCCAATTTAACTTACTAAGCACATAATTTATTAGGCAATTGAATAAAATTATAACAAAATTAATTTTTTTTAAATGATATGACGATATTATGTAAGAGAAGGAACGAAGCCGAGGTTAATACTCCCTACTCTTCCCTCATCTCTTCCCTGAATAATAAGCGGGATGGACTCATTGTCATTGACCAAGCCACTCAAATAATTTTTCCTTTTATTATGTTCAGTCATTGCCAGTGTTGTGACATTTTTAATTCAATACAATAAACGATGATTTCAGGAAACAAAATAATTATATATCCTCATTTCCGCACTGAAAACTGTTATATGATCAATTATCCAGTTATGTGATTTTGGTTTCTTTAATATGCTAGTACGATTTTAAGATTGATATGTGTTATGTTATAATATAAATTATTTTTGTTTATCTAATGTTTGCTAATTATGGTTGGTGTAGGAGGTCTTATACACCGATACTACCGACCATAAAATACTTTATAGCCAAGTGTTGAAATATAGCAAAATATTTTATTTGATTTTAGGAAAATAACTATTTTAATTTAAATTAATATAAAAAATTGTAATTATTGGAAATTTTGTAAATTGTGTATAAACTAGAATCTTCTCTCCCAAGGGAGAGGCTCTTACTTCTGTAAAAAAAAGTGAATAAAGTTATCATTATTATTACTAATATTATTATATATTATAATAATATCAATGTTGTTAGATAATATATCAATAGCAATATTATTATATCAAGAAAAGGCATTAGATTTAGTTTGACAGAACATGGGGAAACTAGGTTATGTGTTTTACAAACTGTTGTACATTTTGAAATCAACGAACCGTGCTGATGGTTGATTCAACCTAAATATTTATTTTTCCGAGAAGGTTGTGTAAGGTTGGAGGTGTGGTAAAAGTTGACCTAGACGATTCAGCAAATAATATATTTATTAAAGGGCAGGGAGCAGCTCGGCTCTGTTGTAAGGCACTGCGCTACTAACTCCAAAGACTCGGAGTCGATCTGTTCGAATCTGGCTCTAACAGATATTTATTCTATTACTGTAGACGTGAGTCAACCCTGTGGGTTCGACAGCCCTACGGGATCAAATCAAGAAAAAATTGGGCGGTCCTGCTAGTATAGTACAAGAGCCGGGAAGAAAAATAAGCAGTTATCTCACCCCAATTTTTGATTACTTTAATGAGAACTATGTATAATTACTAGTCCAAACTGATGAGTCTGCCAAGTACAGGTAGGGGGAATAGAAAATGGCGGCTGTTTCAAAACCTTAAAAAAATCAATGGAGCTCTATATCTTAAAAACTACCAACTACACTAGAAAATCTAAGAGGACATTATTTAAAGAAGAGTAAATATGCTGGAATATTAGCCTTAAAAGAGCTATTTACGTCCAATAGTTCTCGAGATATAGCTTTTTAAAAAGCAAAATTTCTTAAAAATCTACTGAAAGATTAGTAGTTAGATAATTTATTTTGAGAAATCTATATCTCAGGAATTATGTGACGTACAAATGTCTATTAGCACTCAAATTAAAGCTAGTATAATGGACTATGAAGAAGTTTATGACCTTTACCTTCGTAGGAATAGTAGTTTTTATGATATTTGCTAAAATAAATTGATTTATAGTTGTTCGGACAAGTCCTAATAGACATCTGTACGTCTAATGGTTTTTGAGATATAAATTTTTCAGAATTAATTCACTAACTACTGATTTTTCAGTACGTCCCATACAATATTTTTATGAAATGTTGCTTTTTACAAAGCTATATCTCGAAAACTGTTTAACGTAAATAACTCTATTAGGGCTCATATTTTAGCAAATTTACTCTTCTTTAAATGACGTTCTCTTAGATTTTCTTGTGTTATTTCTACTTTTTAAGATATAGAGCTCCGAATGAAAAGTAATGTTTTTTTAAGGTTTTGAAACAGCCGCCATTTTTTATTCCCCCTACCTATACTTGGCAGACTCATCAATTTTGACAATTAATTATACATAGTTTTCATTAAAGTAAACAAAAATTGGGGTGAAATAACTGCCTTTTTTCTCCTCTTGGGCTCTTGTACTATGCGTGATTCTGACCAAATTGCTTTCTTGCACAACCGTTGGTCTTGTATCATTACGAAGTGCTACCGATTTATTTTTAAATTAATGTATTTTTCTTTCGGAGCTCTATAACTTTAAAATTACCTACAACAATAGAAAACCTAAGAGAACATAATTTAAATTAAAGTAAATTTGCTAAAATATGAGCCCTAATAGAGCTATTTACGTTCAATGTTTCCCGAGATATAGATTTTTTGGAAAGCAACATTTCATAAAAAATCAGCAGTCAGTAGTTAAATCCTATAATAAATTTATTTTGAGAAATTTATATCTCAAAAACTATTCGACCTACAGATATCTCACAGCTGTCAAATGAAAGCTAGTTGTTCTATAAAATAGTTTATGACGTTTATCTTTGTAGGAATAGTATTTTTCATGATATTTACTCAAATAAATTGATTCATAGTTGTTAGGACAAAATGTCATATGGAAAATTCATATTCATATGCAAATATCATAAGAACTACTACCTATACGAAGATAAACCTTATAAACTACTTTACAGTACATTAAACTAGCTTTAATTCGATTACTAAATGAGATCTCTACGTCTCATAGTTCCTGCGAGAAAGATTTCCCAGAATAAATTCACTAACTATTGATAGTCTGACAGCACTCAAATTAAAGCTAGTTAATGACCTTTATCTTTGTAGAAGTAATAGTTTCCGTGATATTTGCTAAAATAAATTCACAAAATGTTAATTTCTAGTTGTTAAGACAAAACTTTTGGTTTACACGGGCTTTGGTTTTCATAAAAAATATGTGATTAAATATATAAGTAGATGGTCAGGGTTGCGGTCAAAAGTGGAACAAAAATAGTTTACAACTATTTATTTTCCGACGTTTCGCCCCACTTTGCAGGGCTTCTTCGGGGCTAAGAGGATACAAAATGATACAATGATAAGAATAAAAATACAAAGATAAGATACAATGATAAGAATAAAAAACAAGTAACAATGGCAAGAGTAAAAATTTAATTATAAAAATA
>NW_027105695.1:430723-432760 GCF_000696795.3 Halyomorpha halys | reverse complement strand
CTTTTGACCGCAACCCTGACCATCTTCTTATATATCATTTTTACGGTCAACTATATATACATATATATGTGATTAAATGTTTGGGAAGTTCCCAGTTCGAGAGGCTTATAGCATAATTTGATATAATTGATCTAAATATTAATTAGTAGAGATGATTAGAAAAGTTGTTTCCAAATATCTTTTTAATATCTTTAATCCAAAGCATAATCTCAAGAGATAATGTTTTGTAACCACAATCCTGTCATAGTGATGATTTGTCAGTGTCGATTTCAATATGAGAGTGATAAATTTTAAATTGTACAATGCCCGTTAACAATCTTTTTATACCGGGTGGATGGAAGGGGGTAATCAAATACTTTTAGATGAATTTTCCAAAAACAATATTTCTTATGTAAGGAAAAATATGAACGGGGTGCGGTCGGTAATAGTAATACTTATTTCATTTGTACCAAGGTTTCGGCCTATATTTCATGCCTTCATTCAGGCTACAAATAAAAAAAAAACAGAACAACCTTAAAAATATGAGAAAACAAAGAAAGAAATGGTATAACTAGAAATTAACTGTAATAATTTATTTAGTGATAGATATTACAATTTGCCACACAGTTGTGGGCAATAAATGATCACATTCATACCAAAATAAGAATAAAAATAAATAAATAAATGATAAAAAAAGCACATAAAAATAAATTAATCTCTCTTAAAATATATACAAACAGAAGATAAAGAAAATGAACATAATCAAACTGTGTGTATGAAAAATAAATAAATAAACTAAAATAATAATAAAAATGATATAATCTCTAGTCACGTTTACCGTCTTATATACAATATTTACACAATCGACCTCAGGATCCCTGAGCCCATTCTATAGCCCATACGGGGAGAGGGAAGAGCAGAGCTTAAAAGATCCCAGCGCATCCCTCTCGCCGCATTACTGGTAATGAGCCAGTGGAGGCTGAGCAAGTGCGCTAAAGCCGCAAACACTCAACTTGAGTGGAGAATCGGACCATTGCCAGAACTCCAATTGTTCATTTTTGTTTTACAATAAGTCTCTTGGCCACTGCCGTTTCAACCTTCTAGGTGGACTGTAGGGATGGGTGGAACTAGATAAGGTTTTAACCAAAGGATTAGGATGGTTGCAAAGGTTTATATGTAATTTTGAGAATTTGGTTAGTATGAGATCAAGGACTAGAAATTAAGAAGATAAAAAATAATTCTGTGGTGGCAAGATTATTAACCTCTTCAGCGGCAATAGTTGACCTTAGCAAAGAGAGTGTTTGAAATGGGTTTGCCACTGTCGAAATTTTTATCAACATTTTTATTTCTCTTGTATATTTCTTTCAAATCTATTTTTATTTATAATTCATTTAATGTTTCATTATTTTACGTTTGTTTTAGTGCCAAATCCATTTGAAACCTCTCGCCATATGATCAATTACTAACAATTAATTAATAATGAAGAACTTGTGTGTTTATTTTGTTATCTTAAAAAACTAAATGTTTATGTTTATAATAATTGTGAACGTTTTGTATTAATTTCAAGTATGAACATTGTTGTTTAGATAATAAAGACCTAAAGATTTATCTTTATTATTATACAATAGGAACACGCAGTAAAATACTAAAAGGAGATAACTATTCGATTGGTGGTTACGAAATGTCTGATTTTTAAGTGCATATATAAATCTGCATATCTTTTTTCACAAGCTGTTTATTTAATCAAAATATATTACATTCGGTTTAATACACTCGTCCTAGATATCGAATTTATAAATTTAGATATCGAATTTTCATACTGTTTATTTTTTTATCATTTTTTACAGTATTCTACCCAAACGTCTGGTTTATATTGCGTGCAGCTTTGGCATCATTATTACTAAGTTTTTTCTTATACAAAAATAATTACACGAATATCGGTGGATTTCATATCGGTACAAAATTCAAAAAAAAATTTTTTAAATTATTTATTTAATGTAATTTACAACTGTACAAAATAATACAATAGGTAAATATGTAGTATGTTTCATATACACT
>NW_027105695.1:421089-429772 GCF_000696795.3 Halyomorpha halys | reverse complement strand
AACATCGAGGAAGACTCCCGTGCAGTACATACCGCGCTCCAATGTGGAAGATAAAATTCAAAATAAATAACAAAAAGGAACATTTGTGACAAAAGTACCTTTGTTGAAATGTGACTCTGGCTATATAGATAGTACGACTGTAAACAAGGTTTTACCAAAAACAAAAGAGAAATGTTTGCATGTAAAAAAAATCCGACATTACATATGTACCAGCCTAATTATAAGAATATATATTAAAAAAAAAATACATATAACATCATAAGATAATAAGATAACATTAAATATAAGTAAACCAAAGTTTGGTTAAAAATAATATAAAGATATGTATAAATTTATGTAAATTAAAAAGTAAATAAAATAAAATTTTTATTTTTATTTTTTTATAATTTACTTTGTTCTTTTTCATATAAATTTTCACAATATTTTTTTTACCCATATTATATCATCACATTAATTTATTACATTTATTCCAATTACCAATAATATTGTACTACATTAAATTACTAAATACATAAAATTATATATAAAATTTTGGTAACTGTATTAACAAAACACTTAGGAGAAAATTACCTTTGTTGAAATATGACTCTGGCTATGGATAGTACGATTATCATTAACAATATAATTTATTCATTAAATTATTTTATTATTATTTATTTTTTTAAACTTATTTATTCAGTCAAGTATTTCTTTTAACTATCTTTATATTATATTTCCCTTTAAATGTATGTACTAGTTTTGTTATGGTAAAATGTATTTATTTCTTTGTTTTTCTGAAAACTGATCTACTGCTGTGACTATTATTTCTTTTGTTTGACCTCACATTGCTGTCTAATAGTGAATTTGTTTGGATCTGAGAGGGGGAATTCAGGAGAGTGAATTTGTTGATCAAATGAAATAAAAATTGTGAAATGGTGAAATGGAGGAAATAAGAAGGAAAAAAAAAAAGGAATGAATTGAAATATTTGTATTTAGTATATAGACTAGAATTGATTGTAAAAGGAAATTGTGGGGGAAAAAAAAATGTTTTCTTTCTTTTTTATTATATCAACAGATAATAGCGTTACCAATGTTTTTTGTGATATATATTGCTTCCCTTACTTTCTATTTCTTGTGTGAGCAACATAAGAGATTTTTAATTTAAATAAGAAATTATTGTATATTCATTAATTTTTGCATGCATAGGATGACTATTGTGAATTTCTTTGTAAATACCTGATGATTGGGTGGCAGCTCCGAAACGTCTTTATCAGATATAATGAAATAAAATATAAAATATTTAAATAAGGAAGAGTTCTTTTCATTCACTATAACTAATTAGGACTTGAATCCTTTATAATTATCAGTATAGAAATATTTTATAAAAATGTAAGAATAACATCCAACATAAAGTAAAATATAATTGGTCAGGTCATTTGGACAAAAAGCTATATAAAAAAAGTTTTAAAAATATTATAGGTACAGTCGCTCTAATTATCCTTTCATTACTATCACAACGATCTTCCAAAAAAAAAAAAAGTGACAAAAAAATCTTATCTTCCCCTCTAAAGATGATTGAACTTCCAAATATTTTTTTTTTATTAATGTACTTAATTAATCATTGAACCATAGCTCATTGACCACACTAAAATATTTACTTTTATATAATATTTTTTTTTTTGTGGTCCTTTAAATTATATCAGCGATGAGATGTATTTATAGCTTGCGCTACAGCTTTTATAATCGTATTTCTTTATTAATTAAACCTTCAGTAGCATTTGAAATAATACTTTAACAGTATATTATAATAATTATGAGAGATAGTTGACCGTGGATGATAAATGAGGAGAAGATGGTTGGGGGTGCGGTCAATGAAACACAAATAAGTATGACTAACTTATTTTAATGTGCCGACGTTTCGGCTAGAGTTTCTAGCCTTCTTCAGGGCTAAAAACAAAACAAGATAACAACCACAGTAAGTATAGAAAAATAAAAAATATAAAAGAAAGTATAAACAAAATAATTTTACACATACAATGAATAGTTTTACAAAATAGAATTAATAAAAAGAAGTGATGAGAGAAGCGGGAAATAAAATGTAGACATAGGTAATTGAAAAAGCGGGTACAATAACTTACTTAAGGAAATGAAATAAAATTAAAGTTATATAATGCAAAGAAGTATGAACATATTAGTTATTATTAATTTAAAATTAAAATATGAAAAGAAAATGAAAATTGAGAGGAAGAAAATATATGTAACAATAATAGATGATAAAGAGGCAAATTATAAGTATAGTGTACAAAACTTATAACGCGGGCAAGGAAAATGGATAAAAGTGGAGAAAATAAGGGGAAAGAGTAAAATAAGACAAAAGTAAAATAAGGGGAAAGAGTAAAATAAAGAAAGGGGAAAGAAAACAAAAAAGAAGAAAGTCATACTTATTTGTGTTTTATTGACCGCACCCCCAACCATCTTCTCCTCATATATTATAATAAATATATTTATTGATAAAAAAAAATAATTAAACGACATGCTAAAATAAGTTTTCTTATTTATTGAAATTTATAACTGTATTTACATAAAAATAAATCTTGTGAATGTGAAGTTAGATTATAACGATATGATACACGCTGAGAAACTACCCACTGGTAGCACTCTAATAATATTTCTGCATTAGAAGGTCTTGAGGCCATCTTCTTTTCAGAGGTGCCTCGGAGGATTGCCAGGAATGGATGGGGAAGCAAGGTTAGAAACTAGTGGGTTTGGGTGGTTAGGGAGTTTGTAATGGAAGGTAGGATACCTGGTTCGGGGTAGATCGGTTACATAGGGAACATTAAAGTCTTTATCGATGATTTTATTTGTGACAAAGTAAGGATCATTAGGATTTTACGGAGGATTTTAGATTGTAAGGATTGAATATGGGAGGAAATCGAAGGTTGTAATGGCTGTCTATCAGCACCCATTATGAAGCTAGTGTAAAGTGCTTTGAAGTAGTTTATAACCTTTATCTTCGTTAGAGTAGTGTTTGCCAAAATAAATATCAAAAATTATTTCTCAGGAACCAATAGACGTACAGATGTCTATTAGCACTCACAATAAAGCTTGTGTAATGTGCTATGAAGTATATTATGACTTTTATCTTCGTTAGAGTAGTAGTTTTCATGATATTTGCCAAAATAAATATGAAAAATTATTTCTCAGGAACTAATAGACGTACAGATGTCTTAGCACTCACAATAAAGCTTGTGTAATGTGCTATGAAGTATATTATGACTTTTATCTTCGTTAGAGTAGTAGTTTTCATGATATTTTAAAAAAAAAAATATGGAAAATTATTTCTCTGTAACCTATAGACGTACTGAAATCTATTAGCACTCATACTAAAGCTAGTGTAAAGTGCTTTAAAGTAGTTTATAACCTTTATCTTCGCAAGAGTAGTAGTTTTCATGATATTTTCTAAAATAAATATGGGAAATTATTTCTCAGGAACTAATAGACGTACAGATGTCTATTACCACTCACAATAAAGCTTGTGTAATGTGCTATGAAGTAGATTATGACTTTTATCTTCGTTAGAGTAGTAGTTTTCATATTTAAAAAAAAAAAAAATATGGAAAATTATTTCTCTGTAACCTATAGACGTACCGAAATCTATTAGCATTCATAATAATAGTTGGTGTGTTTTAAAGTATTTTATGACATTTATTTTCGTAATAATAAATTTAAAAATACTGATTTATAGTTGTTTTTATTTATTTATTTAATAGCAGATTGGCCTGGTGGGCATTACATGGTTAATGTAAGAGGTACTTTTTTTTTTTAACAATTGATTATGGGGTATAATCTCATACGAAAGACACTCCTAACTATATACAACTTAATTGAATATAAAGCAAAATAAAACTAAAAATTAATATATTAAAATAATAATTCAAGTCAAATAAATAATTGTTTCTAATGGAAACAGAATAAAAAATTAAAAGGAAAGAAAGTGAAATTAATAAAAAGATAAAGAGGAGAAAAAAAGAAGTTAAGATAAAATTAAATTTTATAGTGATAATAACAGAACTAATAAATATAGAACTTATAACAGGATTTCCTGCAGCAGCCTGGTGTCTTCGGGTTTTGGTTGGGTTTCCCAAGTTGTTGGTCACTGCTCCTTTAACTGTCGATAACTAGGAGTATAACTTCATGAACCTTTTTAAGGATTACATTAATTATTGTCTCTATTTGTTGTTCTTTGACTGTTTATAGTTGTTCAGAAAAAACATTTTATCAAAAGCTATATCTCAGGCACCATTAGAAGTAAAGATGTGTATTAATACTCAAATTAAAGCTAGTTTAATTTACTATAAACTAGTTCATAATTATCTTAACAATCTCTTAGTAAATGATTATCTTCGTTGTGATAGTAGTTTTAAAATATTTGCATATGAAATTTTGTTGGAACAACTAGAAATCAATTTATGTTAACATCATAAAAACTACTACTCTTACGAAGATAAATGTCATACAATACTATATATATAAATTTATTGAATGATATTTACAACTGTATAAAACATATACAACAAGTAAATTTGCTGTAGGTGACATAGTGACATGATACAAACATGTGGAGAATCTACCCATTGATAGAACTCCAATAGCATTTCTAGAGGAGAAGATATCGAGGCCATCTTCTTTTCAGACGCCTAGGAGGATTAGTTTTTGATGGAGAAACAAGGTTAGAAACAAGTGGATTTGGGTAGTTGGGTAGTTTATCATGGAAGGATTGGTATCTGGTTCTGGCTAAATTGGCAACATATGAGATATTGAGGTCCTGATGGATGACTTGATTCTTGACAAAGTAAGGAGCATTAAGGATTTTAGACTAAGGATTGGATTCTGGAAGAATTTGATGGTTTAGTGGAGCCCCAAAGCTCAACTACGTATGTCCAGATAGGCCTTATAATAGTCATGTAGATCAGTCTTTTGTAATGGATTGGCAATTTAGATCGTTTGTCCAGTAAGTGCTGTAATAGTCGAAATCGACGAGCAGTCTTCTGTCTTTTCAGTCTTGTATGAGGATTCTATATCAGTCGTTTGCTTCTTTATATTAAATTGAAAAACCTTTTATGTGAGTCTTGGTAGACATCTGTACGTCTGATGGTTCCTGATATATACTTTTTCATGCATCAAAAATCTTTTGTAATGGATTGGAAGTTAAGACCGTTTACTACTAAATAGACAGTGTTGTAATAGTCGAAATCGACGTGCAGTTTCCTGTTTTTTCAGTCTTGTGTGAGGATTCCAAGTCGTTTGTCCAGATTTGTGGTAACTAAAATATACTTGATGACGACATAAATCGGAAAGATAATTCTTTGATCATTTCTTGCACGCGATGTCTCTCATTGATGTCCGACTCGATTTTATCTTCGGTGGGAACATTTCCACAATGGCTATTTTATCTGAAATCTAAACGTCTGCTTTGAGATATTGTATATATCTTTATTGTTATATTTAATCATAGTAAATTGCTATTGTATAGTAAACTTAATCATACATGTATCCTTTACTTTTACTATAGTAAGTAGGTATTGTGTCGTAAAGATGGTTGATTATAATCCATTATCAAAATGGCAACTTCCGTAGCAGTCCATTCGACAAAGGGTTTTCCCAAGACAAAATTATAGAAATTTTTTTTTTGCAATGATTCTATATGTTTTTGGGAGTGAAGAATCCCCAAGCGTATGGATAAGTTATTTGGATTGGCTAGGACAAGTTGGCCCAAGGAAAGTAGTAATTGGATAAAATGCAGAGGAGTTCTGAACGATATTATGAACAATAGTCACCGGAATAAAAAAAAACCTCCAAATAAATCGAGGTAAATAATTTATAATTTCTTTGAAAAATGGTATTTAGGGGTTTGAGACGACGCTAAAAAGAATATTGTTTAATTCAGGTATTCCCCGGAGTAAAAATTGGGGGATATTACCCAAATTAATTATTATATTGCTGGTAAGCTGGTTCAAATTAAGGAATTACTGATTATTTCCTGGTAATGATGGAGTGGACTGTATTTAAATAACTTGATATAATGTGGTTTTAAAATGAAATAACCTCTATTCTCATTAAAGTTTTCTGACACAATTTGTTGTAAGGTTTGAGCAAAATAGTCACAATATATGTTAGTTGGTTAGTTGTAAATCTGGTTTTATTACATTAATTGAAGAAGATTACAGTTTACTTGGTTGATTATATGGAGCTTGAAGGTTGGTTGTGATGTGAATGTGATTATGGAAGGAAGGTTCTCTTCTCATCCTCCTGCCGCCGTCGCCTCTCTCGCCTTAGTCGAAGGATTTACTCTCTCATCATTATGAGCAGAGACCTTATTGAAGAGTTCTGAACTCTTCTTCTCCGGTACACTTCAGTGGTACAGGCCACGATGGCTTCTTTTCTGGTACTAGCCCCTTTGTTTTTGGGAACCAAGATGGCTGCCCAGACTTCCTACTGCATATCTTTGCCAGTCATGTTTTTCTGTTCAGAAGTGAGGGTCGCCTTACTTAAACAAATATGATTTGGTTTTTCTTAAAAAATAATTATGTTGACCTGCTTTATTTCAAGCCTTATCATGTTTTTTTAAATTTTTAGTAAGTTTGATGTAATAGTTTTTATGATATTTGACAAAATAAATTCACAAAATGTTAAATTCTAGTTCTTCGAATAAAATGTTTCATTTCTTAAAAACTATATCTCAGAAACTATGTGACGTACAGATGTCTATTAGCAATCAAAATAAAACTAGTTTAATGGACTATAAAGTAGTTTATTACAATAAACCTGATAGAATTAGCACTATTGAACACAAAATCCAAAGAAAAAGTTCCAGGGACTAATCAGCAAATCCTTCCAGGTATAAGCAGGACTAAGACAGGGAGACGGCCTGTCGCCAATACTATTTAACATAGTACTCGATAAAATCATGAGAGAGTTCTGGAAAATAAATAACGCAGGGGCCGTAGTAGGGATCTAGAAAAAACACATAAAAGTGAGTAGCCTAGCCTTTGCAGATGATTTAGCCCCCCCCCCCCTAGCGGGAACAGAGGAGGAGGTAATTAATCAGAACCTGAAAGAAATAGCGGATAAAGCAGGCCTAAAAGTAATAGAGACGAAATATGGACGGATAAGAGTGACAAAGAAATTTAAATGTCTGGGAGAGATGGTATGCAATAACAGTTTGGAGAAAGAAAGCATACTAATAAAACCATCCATAAAGACCTAAATGTTCCTTATGTAACCGATCTAGCCCGAACCCGATATTATTCCTTCCATAATAAACTCCCTAACCACCAAACCCACTCGTTTCTAACATTGCTTCCTCTTCCATTCCTGGCAATCCTCCGAGGCGCCTGAAAAGAAGATGGCCTCGTGACCTTATATTGTAAATTGTTTTTAGAGTTCTACTACTGGGTAGTTTCTCTACATCCTGTATCATATCATTATGATCAAGTTTACTGGTTGTATTTTTTTTATACAGTAGTAAATATCAACAAATAAGTAAAAAAAAAGAAAGAGAGCATAAAGGAGAAAATCATCAAGTTTAAAAGGCTAAGCTTCGCAACAGGCAATATTTACAATAAGAAGAATCTATCGTCTAACGCAAAAATAAGACATTAAAACACGGTCATAAAAGCAATAATTTCATTCGGAATGGAGACAACATCTAGACTCAGGCTACTCCTAGACTGAGAGAGGGTGAGAAGGAAAAAGTTATGATATTCGCGTGGTCTTGTGTTAAAGCCACCTCAAATCGACTATGTCTTATTGTTGAAAAGCTTTAAAATGAACAAACGACAAACTGGTTCGAATTAAAACATTTATTGGGCCAATTTAAACATTTTAAAAGTAAAAATAAAATAAACAAAAGATAACTAACAATAAATACAAGTAAAAATAAAAAGGCCTCTCAGATGAAAATAAAATAGTTATAATAAATTATGAAGATGACAATAAACTAATTTACAAATAAAAAAATAAATATATATAACAGAAATACTAGTCGACGCAAGCTGCTCCACTCCGATAGGTCCGAGGAAGAGTGCTGCCGAGATATTTAGGTCGCAGCTCTTGTAGCTAAATACACCGCTGCAATGGTCCAAAGTTGGTGTAGTGGCTCATCGATGGTCCAAATATCCAAAAGTCGTATCAATTATTAGATCATTATCAAGTATTAGGCGAGCCGACAAAATTAACGCTGACAGGGCTGGTTACACACGTTCATAGCCACTGATTATCCGGGACTCACGGATTAATGACGGTTAACTCACTAAAAATGTTCAAACTATTAAATTAAGAAGGCAGAGATAGCTGCTTAGACGCTGCCATGGCCACTAATTAGCCAGAACTGCTATAAAAAAACTAAGATGGTCGGCCCGATGCTAGGTGACGCTTTAGCAACAGTTATCAGCCCCTAGCAACTGTCTCTATTACTCATTATAACAAACAAATATAATTACATTTTTTCTTTTCAAATAATTATCTCCAATTAAATTAATATAAATAAAAATAAATGTTATTAAATTAAACACTAAGACTAACTAAGATCACCTTTACTCTCCGTCGTAAACCTCTGCCCTCCTGTCCTACAGTATCCTTTCTAGATACACCACTAACACCTGTTAAACAGATTCGATACTTAGGACTCCATCTTGACAAGAGA
>NW_027105695.1:413554-420629 GCF_000696795.3 Halyomorpha halys | reverse complement strand
CCTTAACCATCCTAACCCATTAATTCTTAATCTTTCATCCTTAACAATCCCTGATAATCCTCCGAGGCGTCTGAAAAGAAGATGGCCACGGGACCTTCTAGTTTAAATTAATGTTTGAAGTACCACCAATGGGTGGTTCCTTCCCAACTAAATATTATTTACAAGGTAATTATATATTATGGCGTTAACATCTTGAAAGTTCCATGAAAAAAAAAAGTAGCTTATAACATATATCTTCGTAGTATTATTTATGATATTAGTATATGAGTATGAATTTTTACATATCACATTTTGTCCGAACAACTAGAAATCAATTTACGTTAGCAAATACCATGAAAACTAGTATTCCTACGAGGATAAGTGTCTAAACTACTAGTACATTAAACTAGCTTCAATTTGAATACTACACGTCTAATGGTTTCTAAGATATATTTTTTCATAAATCAACAATTTCGTCCGAACATCTACCAACATTTTGTGAATTTATTTTATCCAATATCATTATGAATATAAATTTGGCAAATGAAAATTTGTCCGAACAACTATAAATCAATTTATTTTAGAAAATTTCATGAAAACTATTACTCCTACGAAGATAAACGTCATCAGTTACTTTATAGCACATTAAATTGGCTTTAATTTGAGTGCTCTTAGACATTTATACGTCTAACGTTTCCTTAGATATAAATTTATCAAAATGAATTCTCTGAGTTTTTGTGAGGAAATGTTTTTAAAAAGCTATATCTCGGTAACTATTGAACGTAAATAACTCTATTAGGGCTCATATTTCAGCAAATTTACTCTACTTTAAATAATGTTCTTGGTAGTTTTAAAGATACGTATAGAGCTCCGAATGAAAAATGAAATTTCTTTTTTACGTTTTGACCGCCATTTTTTTATTCCCCCTAACTATACTTGTCAGACTAATCAATACTGACTAGTAATTATAAATAGTTTTCATTAAGTAATGCAAAATTAGAGAGAAATAACTATCTGGCAAGTAAAGGTAGGGGGAATAAAAAATTACAGTTTTTTCAAAACCTTAAAAAACAGTAGTTTTTCATAAGGAACTCTATATCTTAAAAATTACCAATAACATTAAAAAATCTAAACATTATTTAAAGGAGAGTAAATTTGCTGAAATATGAGCCCTAATAGAGCTATTTACGTTCAATAGTTCCTGAGATATAGCTTTTAAAAAACAACTTTTCTTAAAAATGTACTGAAAGATTAGTAGTTAGTTAATTTATTTTGAGAAATCTATATCTCAGGAACAATTTGAGGTATAGATGTCTATTAGCAATAAAATTAAAGATAGTTTAACGTACTATAAACTAGTTTATTACCTTCGAAGGAATAGTATTTTTAATGATATTTGCTAAAATAAATTGATTTATAGTTGTTGAGACATAAGTTTGAGTTTTAAAAAGTTTATTTCAGAAGCCATAGTACGTACAGATGTCAGTCAGCACTCAAATTAAAGCTAGTGAAATTTTCTATAAAATAGTTTATAACGTTAATCTTTGAAGGAGTAGCAGTTTTTATGATATTTGACAAAATAAATTCAAAAACTTTAAATTTCTAGTTGTTCGTATAAAATGTTGGATTTTTGAAAAAATATATCTCTAGATCCATAAGAAGCACATATGTCTGCCACTACTCAAAATAAAGGAAATTTAACTTACTATTTACTTTAATTAAATTAAAATTTGTTCTAACAACCATAATCAATTTATTTTAGCAAATATGAAAACTACTATTCCAACGACGATAAATGTTATAAACTACTTCATAGCCCATTAAACTAACTGTAATTTTAGCGCTAACAGACATCTGCACGTCAAACGGCTTTTTTTGAGATAAAGATTTTTCAAAATAAATTCACTATCTACTGATCATTCAGTACAACAGTTTTATGAAATGTTGCTTTTTAAAAAGCTATATCTCGAGAACTATTGGACGTAAATAGCTCTATTAGGGATTCTATTTTAGAAAATTTACTCTACTTTAAATGATGCAATATTAGATTTTCTATTGTTGTTGGTAGTTTTAAAGATATAGTGCTCAGAATGAAAAATTAATAATTTTTAATACGGAGTTGTCCATGGGGCTCCACGAAACCATCGAATTCCTCCCGAATCCAATCTTTACAGTTCAAAATCCTTCGTAAAATCCTTAATGCTCCTTACTTTGTCACAAATCAAATCATCTATGACCACAATGTCCCATATGTTGCCGATTTGGCCAGAACCAGATACCAATCCTTCCATGATAAACTTCCCAACCATCCAAACCAACTCGTTTCTAACCTGGTTTCTCTTTCATTACCTAATAATGCACTAGGAGGAATAATCTACATGTTTGTGTCATATTATAATACCACTTACAGCAAATTTACTTGATGTGTATATATTTTTACAGTTGTAAATAACAATAAATAAATTATTAAAAATAAAAAAATTGTTTTTAACGTTTTGAAACAGCCGCCATTTTTTATTCTTCCTACCTATACTTGGCAGACTCATCAATTTTGACTATTAATTATACCTAGTTTTCATTAAAGTAATCAAATAATGGGGTGAAATAACTGCCTTCTTTTCTCCTCTTGGGCTCTTGTACTACAAGTAATTTTGACCCACAATCCGGCGTTACGATGCCTAAACTTCCTTCTATCGAGTCGAGCTGGTTTAGTATAGACTAAAAGCATTGCCATCATATTGTTACACCATAATTGTGCAATATCTTTGTTTATTTGTTTTTAAAATAAACAAATAACAATATAAATTTATGAGATTAGATTATACTAATGCACTTCCACTCCCTGGCACTAGAAACGGTATCTATATTGATGTAAGTAAATCTTATCATAGAACTACCGATAGATCGATAAAACTATTGATGATTATAACGTCTTAGTAATGTCAGAATATAAAATGTGATATCGCTGAAGAGAAGATTGATATCGAAGTAAGAAACAACTTGATTGATACATTCTTTGATTTCGTTACCATTGGATTTTTTTTATGGGCTTTGATTAAACTTTCCACTTGAGATATAACACAAATAAATTGAAAGAACCTATTAGTACAAGAGCCCAAGGGGAGAAAAAAGGCAGTTATCTCACCCCAATTTTTTATTAATTTAATAACAACTATGTATAATTAATAGTCAAAATTGATGAGTCTGCCAAGTATAGGTAGGAAGAATAAAAAGTGGCGGCTGTTTCAAAATTTAAAAAAAAAAAATTTATTTTTAATAATTTATTTATTGTTATTTACAACTGTAAAAATATATAAACATCAAGTAAATTTGCTGTAAGTGGTATTATAATATGACACAAAGGAAGGAGAAGGAATAAAAAATGGCTGTTTCAAATAATTTGAAGAAGATGGTTAGGTTTGCGGTCAAAAAGTCCCACTTTGAAAGTCTGTAAAGCTATCATCTTGAACAGTCCTGATGACGCCCTACAAAGTGGGTCGAAATATCAGATAATAAAAGCTGTTAACTATTTTTGTTATTTTAGACCATAACCCTGACCATTTTCTCCATGTTTGAAATTATAAGGTCAATTATTTATGTATATTATTTTTAAAAATTAATTTTTCTTTTAATGCTCTGTATCTTTAAAACTACCAACAACACTTAAAAATCTAATAGAACATCAAATTTGAAGATGGTTAGGGCTGCGGTCAAAAAGTTTACAACTATTTTATACCAACGTTTTGTCCAAAGCTATCATCTTGAACACCCCTGCTGAACCATACAAAGTGGGTCGAAACGTTGGATAATAAATAGCTTCTCCATATTTGAAATTATACAGTCAATTATCTATATATATTATTTAAAAAAATTAATACGATAAAAAAAACTAATTTTCATTTGGAGCTCTATATCTTAAAAAGTAGGAACAACACAGGAAAACCTAAGAGAACGTCATTTAAAATGTAGCAAACTTGCTAAAATATGAGCACTAATAGAGTTATTTACGATAAATAGTTTTCGAGATATAGCTTTTTAAAAAGCAACATTTCATAAAAATGTTGTATGGGACATACTGATGGATCACTAGTTAGTGAATTTATTTTGAAAAATTTATATATCAAAAACCATTTGATGTATAGATGTCTATTAGCACTCAAATTAAAGCTAGTTTGATGAGCTATAAAGTAGTTTATGATGTTTATCTTCGTAGGAGTAATAGTTTACATGCGATTTACTAAAATAAATTGATTTATAGTTGTTCGGACAAATTTTCACTTACCAAATTTATATATGCATATGTGAATATCACAAAAACTACTACCCCTACGAGGATAAGTGTCATAAACTACTTTATAGAAGTTAAATTTCCTTTATTTTGAGTGTTGGCAGACATATGTACATCTTATAGATCTAGAGATGTATTTTTTTTTATATCGAAAACTATTGGACGTAAATAGCTCTTTTAGGGTTAATATTTCAGCAAATTTGCTCTTAGTTAAATAATGTTCTCTTAGATTTTCTAGTGCTGTTGGTAGTTTTTAAGATATAGAGCTCCGAATGAAAATTAGGTTTTTTTATCGCTTTGAAACAGCCACCGTTTTTTATACCCCCTACCTATACTTGGCAGACTCTTTAATTAATAAGCTAGTTTTCATTAAAGTAATCATGTAACAATCTAATTGAAAACAACTATGATAATATATGGTGAACATAACTAATAACGTGGTAAGGAAAATTTCTCTATTGCAAAAATTATTCAGACGTTAATAAATAAACGGGAAGACATCCTTATTTGCTTTGTATCAATGCCAATGTGTGACATTGGGACCAAACAAATAAGGATGCTCTTCAAAAATTATTCATTAAATATCAGTGTTATTCTACCTTAAGGCAAAATAATATATATTGGGTTTATTTGAATATAAGTTTAATTTTAAATACAAGCTCAGTAAAATTGTAAAAGGGACTTCTATACAGAAGAAGGCAGAAATCATTTATGTCTAACTACCAATAGTAGGAGTATTCATGATCTTTAGTTTAACATGTTAAAAAGCAGTTAAATGGAAAAACTCAACACAAACTTGATAGGACCAAGGATAGTACCCTGAGGTACACCAGCAGACAGACGGAATAGGGATGAATAAGTGCTGTTGTGATTTATTTGAAATAATCTGTCGGATACATAAGAACGGATAATGAGGAAGTATGTAGGAGGTAGGAATTTTAAATAATGTAAAATGGAGAAATATTTCCCACTTTTAGCATGTTAAAACGATATAACATTTAACATGGTTAAGGGTCTAGTACTTGACCTGTTAAATGGAGAATGACGTCATGAAACAGAGCAGCTGAGCTAGTCACCATTTTGTTTGTTGTCGTGTTAGGTTGCTTGCTGGTAGTTTGTGTTTTGGTTGTTTTTATAACTAATCAAGCTCATCTTGATTCACTTCCTCACAAGTTATAAGATCAACAAGGCACTCAGTAGCCAAACTTTCATATAACGTCCAATTTTTACTCAATTTAAGCATGTTGTAATAAATTAATTTAATCAAAACTTTTTTATAATTTATTTATTGATATTTACAACTGTATAAAAAATACAACAAGTAAATTTGATCATAATGACATAATAATATGATACAGTATGTAGAGAAACTACCCAGTAGTAGAACTTTAAAAACATTTTACAATAAGGTCACGAGGCCATCTTCTTTTCAGGCACCTCGGAGGATTGCCAGGAACGGAAGAGGAAGCAAGGTTAGAAATTAGTGGGTTTGGGTGGTTAGGGAATTAATGACGGAAGTAATGATATCGTGTTCGGGCTTGATCGGTTACATAAGGAACATTTAGGTCTTTATGGATGGTTTTATTAGTAACAAAATAAGGAGCATAATCAAAACTTAGAAGTAAACAATAACATGAGGTTTTGGAAGGAAAGGTTATAAAAGAAGTTGCTCAGAAAATCCGCTAGGAGCTCTTATACATTAAATAGGACTGCTCACAATCCTATACTTACAACATTTAACTTGGTAAAACATTTTACATCTAACACATCATGAATACCCCAATTGAAAATAAAAGAAATGATTTCCACACAGCACACTAATGTTATCAATAGCTTACAACTATGTCATAAGCCTTACAATTAACTAGTTCAATTTATTATTTAATATTTATATTTAATTTTCAACTATTCACACAGACGTTGGACCCCATCACCTGAGTGTTAATAATTATATTAGGCATACTCTGAGCTGTTAAAAGAATTAGCAGAAACTGATAGGTTAGGTGCTCTTAGTTCTTGTTATTTTTGTTTTGGACGTTTTCAAACGGTGTTAAAGTAAAGGATAAAAATAATAATAAGGTAATGAAAAAAAACTAGGAGAGGAAACAAGGAACAAGTGAGGTAGAGGAAAGATGGTACTGTTGGAGATTTTATTATCTCGTACAGATTAAAAGCTGACAAAACAATTTACAACTCCACTAACGCCTGTTGAACAGATTTGCTACTTAGGACTCCATCTTGACGAGGTACTTGGAATCCATATACAAGACTGAAACGACAAGAAACTGCTCGTTGATTTCGATTGTTACAACACCTATTTGACAAACGCTCTTAACTTCCCATTCACTACAAATAATTATTATATACTATGATAATCAGAATAATTTGGACATACGTAATTGAGCTCTGGGGCCCTACCAAACCATCAAATTCCTCCTATATCCAATCCACAATTCTCCGTAAAATCCTTGATGCTCCTTATTACACCAGTAATAAACTTATCCACAAAGACCTCAATATCCCTTTCGTTGCAGATTTGGCCCGAAATAGACACGCATCTTTTCATGCCAAGATCCTTGCCCATACCAACCTATTAGTTCTTAACCTCTCATCCTTAACAATCCCTGATAATCCTCCGAGGCGTCTGAAAAGAAGATGGCTACGGGAACTTAAATTAATGTTTGAAGTACCACCATTGGGTGGTTCCTTCCCAAGATTTTCAAGTTGAAACATTCATCCAATTTACTTATTGTATTTTTTTTTGTACAGTTGTAAATTACAATAAATAAATTAAATTAATTAAATAAA
>NW_027105695.1:406408-412899 GCF_000696795.3 Halyomorpha halys | reverse complement strand
TTTTTGTTTTCCTTTTGTAACTATGTGCTTGTATCTTTTTTAGCCCTGACGAAGCCCTGCAACGTGGGGCGAAACGTTGGCTCAATAAAATAGTATATTCTACTATTTGAGTTTTTTTGACCGCACCCGGACCATATTCCTTTCATAAATAAATAGTTATGTACATTTATGTTGTTAATTTTTTAAACATAATTTTTTCTAATACTTTCTGTAATCCGTAAACCTCCCCACAGCAGCAGATATTTCAGATTACTGAGATTGCACTGTATTATGAAACGGATTTAAAGTGCACAACCATCATATGTGATGAGTTTAGATACAATGCAAGTGTTTTTTAGTTCTGTGGAAAGCACAACAATAATTAATGAAGTGCTTCTAGAGCTTCCAAAGTATTATAGAAAATACTGACCTAGAGGTCCATCTACATGTTTGCCAAAGAATGGCAAATTCGCGCGTGTGCAAGCGTATAGATGGGTATGGGCGTATACAAGAGCAGAGAATAAAAAAGACAGTTATCTCACCCCAATTTTTTATTACTTTAATGAAAACTATATATGATTACTAGTCAAAATTGATGAGTCTGCCAAGTATAGATAAGGGGAATATAAAATGGCGGCTGTTTCAAAACCTTAAAAAAACATCTTTTTTCATTTGGAGCTCTATATCTTAAAACGTAGGAACAACACAACAAAATCTAAGAGAACGTCATTTAATGAATAGTAAATTTGCAAAAATATGAGCCCTAATAGAGTTAATTACGTTAAATAGTTTTTGAGATATAGCTTTTTAAAAAGCAACATTGCATAAAAATTTTTTCTTGGACGTACTG
Organism: Halyomorpha halys; assembly: GCF_000696795.3. Classification (NCBI taxonomy): domain Eukaryota; kingdom Metazoa; phylum Arthropoda; class Insecta; order Hemiptera; family Pentatomidae; genus Halyomorpha; species Halyomorpha halys. The sequence goes on along the minus strand of NW_027105695.1, from coordinate 412,070 downwards.
AAAGATCAGTAGTTAGTGAATTTATTTTGAAAATTTTATTTCTCACTGCCATTTGACGTACAGATGTCTATAACACTCAAATTAATGCTAGTTTAATGAGCTATAGAGTAGTTTATAATGTTTATTTTCGTAGAAGTAATATTTTAAATGAAATTTACTAAAATAAATTGATTTATAGTTGTTCGGACAAATTTTCATTTGCCAAATTTATATTCATGTGTGAATATCATAAAACTACTACCTCTACGAAGATATGTGTCATAAACTACTTTATAGTAAGTTATATTTCCTTTATTTAGAGTGTTTGCAGACATATGTGCGTCTTATGGATCTAGAGATATATTTTTTCAAAAATCCAACATTTTATACAAACAACTAGAAATTAACATTTTGTGAGTTTATTTGGTCAAATATCATAAAAAATAATACTCCTACAACGAAAAACATAATTGACTATTTTATAGTAAATTTAACTAGCTTTAGTTTGAGTGCTGGCAGATACCTGTACGTACAACGGTTTTTGAAATAAAGTTTTTCATAAATTAAACCTATTGTCTGAAGAACTATAAATCAATTTATTTTACCCAATATCATGAAAACTACTATTCCCACGAAGGTAAAGGTCATAAACTTCTTTATAGTCCATTAAAGTAGCTTTAATTTGAGTGCTAATAGACTAATAGGTAGGGGGAATAAAAAATGGCGGCTGTTTCAAAACCTTAAAAAAACATTAATTTTTCATTCGGATTTCTATATCTTAAAAACTACCAACAACACTAGAAAATCTAAGAGAACATTATTTAAAGAAGAGTAAATTTGCTGAAATATTAGCCCTAAAAGAGCTATTTACGTACAATAGTTCTCGAGATATAGCTTTTTAAAAAGCAACATTTCTTAAAAATCTACTGAATGATTAGTAGTAAGTTAATTTATTTTGATAAATCTATATCTCAGGAACTATGTGACGTACAGATGTCTATTAGCACTCAAATTAAAGCTAGTTTAATGGATAGTATTTTTCAAAATAGCTAAAATAAAGTTCGGACAATAAGTTTAATTTATGAAAAACTTCATTTCAGAGACCATTGAACGTACAGATATCCGCAATCGCTCAAATTAAAGCTAGTTAAATTTACTACGAAATTGTTGATTATATTTATCTTTGTAGGAGTAGTAGTTTAACGTACTATAAACTAGTTTATTACCTTCGAAGGAATAGTATTTTTCATGATATTTGCTAAAATAAATTGATTTATAGTTGTTGAGACATAAGTTTGAGTTTTGAAAAAGTTTATTTCAGAAACCATTGGACGTACAGATGTCAGTCAGCACTCAAATTAAAGCTAGTGAAATTTTCTATAAAATAGATTATAACATTTATCTTTGAAGAAGTAGCAGTTTTTATGATATTTGACAAAATAAACTCACAAAATGTTAATTTCTAGATATTCGTATAAAATGTTGGATTTTTGAAAAAATATATCTCTAGATTCATAAGATGCACATATGTCTGCCAACACTGAAAATAAAGGAAATTTAACTTACTATAAAGTAGTTTATGACACTTATCTTTGTAGGGGTAGTAGTTTTTATGATATTCACATATGAATATAAATTTGGCAAATGAAAATTTGTCCGAACAACTAAAAATCAATTTATTTTAGAAAATTTAATGTAAACTATTACTCCTACGAAGAAAAACATCATAAACTACTTTATAGCTCATTAAACTAGCTGTAATTTGAGTGCTAATAGATATCTGCATGTCAAATAGTTTTTGAGATATATATTTTTTTTAAATAAATTCACTAACTACTGATCTTTCAGTACGTCCCATAGAACATTTTTCTGAAACGTTACTTTTTAAAAAGCTATATCTCGAAAATATTTAACGTAAATAATTCTATTAGGGCTCATATTTTAGCAAATTTACTATTTTTTAAATGACAATCTCTTAGGTTTTCTTGTGTTGTTCCTTCTTTTTAAGATATTGAGCTCCGTATAAAAAAAAAATTGTTATCGCTTTGAAACAGCCGCAATTTTTTATTCCCCCTACCTATACTTGGCAGACTCATCAATTTTTACTATTAATTATACATAGTTTTCATTAAAGTAATAAAAAATTGGGGTGAGATAACTGCCTTGTTTCTCCTCTTGGGCTCTTGTACTACCAGAACCCAGTAATGGGTTGTCGCGCCGATTGATGATGATAATGATTTATTCGATACCAAATCTTTTATTGAAAAAAAAAGGTAAAAACGTTCTCAATTAAATTTTTTATTATAACATTCTACTGATGAAGCATGGAGTGTTATGTTTGTTGAAACAGGTAGATGTTATGTCTGTAATGGTGGATGTTTAGTATTCTCAATACTAACATAGTTGAAAAATTACATTGTTATGCAATCGTGATTGTAGATAATGGAACAATTAACTCCACTTTTCAATGACAGTTTCGGAAAGTAAATACAAACAAATATTAATTTTTGTCAATGTGAAAGACCATTTAATGACCTGATTCCTCGAAGAATATTTAGAAAAATCAGCAATAATTATTGACAAATAATATTTTCAATATAAGACAAAACTGACATTTATAATGATGAAATAATTACTGGATGAAAAATGTAATGTTTGGAGTAAGGTGGTATATTCGGTCTAATTCTACTTTTTAGGAACGCAAGAAATATTTTTCCTTATTAAGTTTGGACTCATATAATTCAGTGTCTAAATTTGAAAAAAAAAATTAGTTTTAAAAGTTACGCTAATCATTATGGGCAATATTTAACGATCTTTCTAAAACGAAGTCTAAATACCTCCAATAGTAAATAACTATTTATAATGAAGAACGTTTCGCTCCACGTTGCAAGGTTTCATCAGGGCTAAAAATGATAAAAAAACTAAAATTAAGTAACTAAGTTAGAGAATAAGATACACCAAATAAAAATAAACTATGTTGTTGTTAAAATGCTGTAAAATATGTGAAAATTTATAGAAAAATGAACAAATTAAATTAAAGAAAATAAAATAAGATGTATAGTGAAAAATATAAATAAACAAGAAATATATAAGCAGAAGATAGTAGGGGGTGCGGCTAGAATATAACATGAAAAGTTGAAATAGCTTATTTTATAGTGCCAACGTTTCGGCCAGAATTTCTATCCTCCATCAGGGCTAAGAACAAAGAACTAGATAACAACCAATGAATACAAAATATAAACAGAATATATTCTTACCATTATTACGTAATTTTTTATTCTTATCACTGTTTCTTTTATATTAATACTATTTTATGTCTTTCTTCCTTTTTTTATATATAATTTTCTTCACTTTATTTTTACATAATATTTATCCTACCTTAATTTACTTTATTGTTGTAATGTTTTTAGTTTTTTTTTTGTATCTTTTTAGCCCTGATGAAACCCTCTAAAGTGGGGCGAAACGTCGGACATTAAATAGTTATAAACTATTTGTTCGTTTTTGACCGCAACCCTGACCATCGTCTTATATTTAAGTTTTACGGTCAATTATATATACAAACAGAATGATTATAGTAAATAATTGTACAGAATGGAATTAATAAAAATAATGTGATGAAAGAAGGGGAAAATGAAACGTATATGAAGGTTATTAAAAAACATAATTAAGGAAATAAAAAAATTTATTACATAGCTGTACAAATTTTATTTTAAAACTACATAAATTTTAAATTTAGTGAGTCATAATTTATTAGACCAAATATTTATTTTAAATTTCATCCACAGGAACAAATTCTTATTATTAAATAAATCGCCAACAAGATTTGACCCAAAAAAGATACGCGTCTTTTCATTCCAAACTCCTTACCCAACCTAACCCATTAATTCTTAATCTTTCATCCTTAAGAATCCCTGATAACCCTCCGAGGCGTCTGAAAAGAAGATGGCCCCGGAACCTTATAATTTAAATTAATGCTTGAAATACCACGAATGGATGGTTCCTTCCCAAGACTTTGAAGTGTAAATAAAACATACAAAATATTTACTTTTTTTTTTTTTATTATTATTTGTAAACTTTACTACATCTAATTATTGAGTTTAACCGAGATTTAAGTAACAGTAGTTTAAACTGTGGAGTAACATACTAATTTCTTACGATTAGACATATTTTTGAATAGTGTACTCACTATTTACCAACAATAAACAGGATAGGATTGACTTCAAATTTATCCGAAACTCTGGCAGATGAGGAAGCTAAAATTACACGAGTATTTGAATTTTTAAAAGCAAATCGCCTTCTTTATAAATTATAACTCCTCTTCGATTTTTATGTTTTTTATTTATTTTATTTTTTTTTAATTATTTTTCTATTTTTTTTCTATTTTTTATTTATTTTATTTTTTTTTTACTTTTATCATGCCATAGGCGTTGATGACCAGAGGGTTTTACGCCTTTAAGCAACAAACAACAACAACAACTAATTTCTAAAATTCTTTTCTGGTGAATTCCTATGCATCGGCTATCTACCAACTCCTGGATGCTCCTCCTTCCCGCAGGGACCGATATAAATCTAGAAGCACAGGCCTTCATCCTGTGGGACCCCTCTCGTTACATTGATCAATTTAGCCGGTCATCCACTTCGCGTGTCCTTAGGGACAATAGCGTTGTGACCTTCAACTCATCCTCAACATGAATCCTTTTAGTTCATGTCTTCTCATTTTCCTCAATTTTATACAAACCTTTTTTAAAGACAATTAAATCTGTGGATAAGAATGGGAAAAAGATTTTGTTGAAATAAGTTCACCGATTTTCTCAAAAAAAGGGGGGCACCCCCCCACCTAACCACCTAGCAACCCCCATTGAACAAATTACACCATAATTGTAAATACAATGTATCAGTTTGATGAAAGGAATATGGTCCGGGTGCGGTAAAAAAAAAAATCAAATAGTAGAATTATACTATTTTATTGAGCCAACGTTTCGCCCCACGTTGCAGGGCTTCGTCAGGGCTAAAAAAGATACAAACACATACATATACATGATAGGGGGAGAAGAAATATTAAAAAACAGATAGAAAAACAAAGGAAAAGTAAAGTATAAAATAATTGGATACAATGTGTGTAAGTAATTAAGAAACAAAATATACCAAATGAGCGGGGATACAGAAAAGTGTAAAATATAATAGAAAATAAATATATCATATAATATATCAGTTTGTTTCTACTAGTCGTTTCTCAATTTTTATAACGGTAATTTACATGAATTCAGTAGTTCAGATTGTATTTTTTATTTCAATATAATGTAAGCAGGAAAAAAAAAGATAAATTTCAAGTCTTTATCCCAGCATTTTAATTTGTACTTCGATTTAGTCGGAAATTTTCTCTTCAAACGTCAAAGCACCACAGAATTCACATTTATTTTTTAATTCGGCGTTGTCCATTTTCATATAATAATCAACTTGTAGTCCATCTTGATATAAGGCTAACATCGATGTGAGCCTTTTAGTTATTGTTGTATGGGGCTATCTACATGACAATAATAAGGCCCATCTGGACATATGGAGTTGAGTTTTGGGGCTCCACTAAACCTTCAAATTCCTCTCGTATTTGTTACTAATAAAACCATCCATAAAGACCTAAATGTTCCTTATGTAACCGATCTAGCCCGAACCCAATATTATTCCT
>NW_027105695.1:400084-406008 GCF_000696795.3 Halyomorpha halys | reverse complement strand
CTACCTCCTCCCTGCGATTGGAACGGTTTGATGTGGTCCAGGGTTTAGTGGTTTTTTTGATAGTTTTAAATTTGCTTGGCGGGCTTTCATCCCACATGACTTGCCAACTAGATAATATCTCATTTTTCATTGGAAGACTTATTTCTTGTGGTGTCAGAATGGCCGTGCCCTGACCTGGAAGAGCAAGTGCTTGTTTAGCTGCAATGTCCGCCAGTTCATTTCCAGTGATTCCTACGTGACCCGGCACCCATATAAAGGAAACAGTTTTTACCAAGTTTTCGAGGATGTTGGTATAATTGTGAATTTTTATGATCGCCGGGTGTTTCGGGTAAATGATCTTCATGGCTTTTAGTGAACTTAAAAGAGTCGGTAATGATAACTATGTTAGTATTCGTTACTGTCATGGAGAAGTGGAGTGCTGAGGCTATTGCATGTAATTCAGCTATATATACACTGCATAATCTATGCAGTTTTATTTTATGGGTTGAGTTTTTTAGTCTGTTGAGCCTTTTAGTTGTAATATTTTAATTGTACGTTATATTGTGATTCCTTTCCTTTTCCGTTCTTTTTCGTTAACTGTTTAGTTTTTTTTCTAACTGTTTAGAATATAAGTTTTCAACAATTCTCTTCGTAACAAAATCTATCTTGTACACCTTTTTCGAGCATTTGTCAGTGGTTTGATAAACATTTTGGTAGGTGAAACAGATTTTGATAACCACCCCAGAGGAAGTCATCCACCAGCAATTGACTGAGGCTTAGTGTGGAAGAACTGTTAAAGGACTGGCAGGACAATTGAATACAAGTGTATCGACAGATCCTCAAAATGAAGAGCTATGGGAACTAGGCTAAAAAGCGAGATGAATGGATTTGATGAAAAGTGAATTGTATAAGACAAAAGGCATCGATTAGGCCACTGGTTAAAAATGGACGAAAGACCGGAAGCCATGCCAAAACCAAATTTGCATCCAAAAAAGTTATCGTTTTCTTTGTGGTGGTCAATGTTAGAAATGATTAAATTCTCCTTCTTAACCAGAGGTTAAACCATCATGCAGTGATAGAAACATAATCCATTAAAAACTTGTCAAAAAACACCTTGCATTAGTTAATCGGAAGGTATCACATTCTAACACGACAACGTCAGACCTCATGTTTCACGACGGAAAGTGAAGAAACTAAAACCAAATATAACTAAAACCAAGTCCTTCCACTTATACCTTATTCGTCGGACCTATCTCCAGCCGATTTCCATCTTTTTAGAAATTTGGAACTTACAACAAATTGATCTGGGATAGAAAAGTTGATAAAAAGTTGGAGAAAATGTATAGAAAGTAAGTGTAAATATTTCGAATAAAAATATTTTAATATTATATGAAACGACACAATATATCGTATCGTGGAAAAATACCAGATAGAACGGAGTTTCTTAGAAGGCCTAGGTGTTAGCATTGGGGATATTGCGATCTTGGCGGAAAATATTATTTTGGACTCCCTGGGGATCATACACCATCACCTGCATGGGAATTAGCTCGGAGATTGTTCTTTGTTTTATTTATTCATTTTAATATGTTGACCTCTCTATGTGTGTGTTTTAACGTATTTATTCATTAAATTATTGTATTTTATTAATACTATGTTTTTTTTTGTTTTGTTTTTTTAACTTATTTATCCATTCAAGTGTTTCCTGTAACTGGTTTTTTTAATTATATTTTCCTTTTAATCTATGTGTTAGTCTTATTCTCGTAAAATGTATCTAGTTGTTTGCTCTTGGTAGACTGATCTACTGCTGTGACTACGAATGATGGTCTGATCTTACATTGCTGTCTAATATTGAATTTGTTTAGCGGGTCACTGAAGAGGATCTAGGAGGGTGAATTCCGGAGAGCGAATTTGTTGATCGGGTGAATTGAATAATTGTGAAAGGGTGAAATTGGAGGAGCAGAAATGAGAAAGAAAAATAGGAATGAATGAAACATTTGTATTCGACAGACCGAAATGGATTGTAAAAGGAAACTGTAGGGGTGAAAAAAAATTGTTTATTGTATCTCTTTTTTTTAATGATTATACCATGTATGTGTAATTTATATATGTCCGATTACGGATTGATAAGTATGCTGTGTGAGATAGCAACCTAATGTATTTATGCAGCATAGATAAATAAATAAAGTATTTCTCTTCTCTAATTAATTATTTGACTTATGAGACCATAAAATATGTAAATATCGTAAAAATACATAAGACTGCTAACCTAAACAGTGGCGTTGCGAGTATATGCTGATAAGAGAGAGCTGATAAGTAGCCAGCTGATACAATTAGATCAGTTGATCCGAAGGCCAGAGCACTGTCATATCAATCAGCAGCTGAGAGGCCATTAACACCTTCCCGGAAGCTCGCTCTCGCACTACTCCTTCAAACCAGTTTGCGAGCACTTGATCTGTTCCCAGTAGTTTTTTTTTAATATTTATTTATTGCTATTTACAACTGTACATAATAATACATTTAGTAAATCTTATCTAAGTTAAATTGGGGTGATAAAGGCATGTAGAACCCATTGGTAGCAATCTAATGACATTTTACATTAGCTGGTCTCGTGGCCATCTTCTTTTAAGACGCCTCGGAGGATTGTCAGGAATGGAAGAGGATGCAAGATTAGAAACTAGGGGATTTGAGTGGTTATAGAGTTTATAATGGAATGAGTGATATCTGGTTCGGGCTAGATCGGTTACATAGGGAATATTAAGGTCTTTATGTATGATTTTATTAGTGACAAAGTAAGGAGAATTGGGAATTTTACGAAGGATTTTGGATTGTAAGGATTGAATACGAGAGGAATTCCAAGGTTTAGTAGAGCCCCAAAGCTCAACTCCATCTGTCCAGATTGGCCTGATTACAGTCATGTAGATCAGTCTTTTGTAATGTGTTGGAAGTTTAGACCGTTGTCTAGTAAGTGCTGTAATAGTCGGAATCGACGTGCAGTTTCCTCTCTTTTCAGTCTGGTGTGATTGGTATAATTAAAAAATAAATATTTTATGATAGTTGGATATAATTATTATAAATGTTATTTTCAATCAATATTTCTTCAAAATGTTATATTACTTACCTATAAATAGAACATATAGTAATGTTAGTGGCGTGGCTCAGTGGTAAGGCACTGTGCTACTAACTCCAAATATTCCAGTGGTTTGTTCTGTTACTGCAGCCTATTGGGGGGTCCACCCAGCCTCATAAAGTGGATAACCTTAATGAGAGAAACATTTGCCGGTCGAGTGTGACTGACCAAATCAGCTCTCTGCACTACCGTTGGTCTAGCAACTGTAATTCCTTAAAAAGTACTTCATCCCTGACCCTTCACGAGTTGTAGCGGTACAGAAGTATTCTATTGTAAGGGGAAGAATTTAGATCGCGCAAAGTTTCATATTTGAAGTTGGTTTTTCCCCCTAGTACAAAATAACAGTTCAATTTTTTTTTTGTATGTGAACAGCCTAGCTGGGTTGCCCGTAGCTCAGTTGGTTAGGCTCATTCTTACCAATTTTAGATTGCTGGCGGTGCCGTTTCGGCATCCGGCCTGGGTTGTCGACTTTTTCCATTGAGTGGCGGTCCAACAAAATGAAAAACTTGACCCCTAACCATGGTTAGGCAGTATAAGACTCCAATGGGAGTCTAGGCCGAAAAAAAAACCTATCTCAAAATTAAAAAGTATTACAAAAAAATTATATGTTTAGGGATCGTATATCCCTGGAATCTTACATCTCTTACAATAAAATCGAACACTTTATAGAATCGATTTTTCACGAAAACGGCTTGATTGATTTTGAATAAACTCAATAAATGAATGTAAAACTAAATGATCTTTGCTACTAGCAAAGATTTTTAGCCCTTCTATGAAGCGTGCCTTCAACCTAATGCCAGGCATCCTTCACTTTTGAATCGCTCGTTTGATTGTAGTGGACTGCATAAAATAGTGATAAGCAAAACATAATTAAATGAACGGAAATCTATTGCATAAATTTCAATTGAAGTAGTGGGTGGCCTATGGGTTTAATGACTTTGATGATGATGGTGTGAGTTATATTGATACAGTTGTAAACTTACTCCATGGCTTGGTTATCCTCTCTTCCCTTCTAGATTTCCTCCCTCCTCCTCTGTTTCGGGAGTAACTTCAAGGTGTCTCTACAGGTTAATTTTTCTGGTAGAATCTGGATGAAGAGTAATATGTGGCTGCCTCAGTCCAAGGCTCACTAGCGAGTGTGAGTGCTTTTGTTTTCTTGGCCACATAGGGCGCTGTTTCAAGCCTTCCTTTAAAACGGAACAGACTTATTTTCAAATATTCTTCTTCTAGAAAACCTTTTTTAAAAATAATTAACCATTTTTAGTTGTTAACAGCAATACAAAATGTATGAATATGAAATAATTTTATAATTAACCATAGAAGAGAAATGGAGAAATAGAGAAAATCGTAGACAGCCGAGCATGTCCGATCTCAACCGATCGTTTTACACGTCTTTGTTATATTTTGTTAAACTGTCATATTCTTTGCATGAAAAAAGATGATATTCTTAATTCGTACCTCAAGAAACACTTAAATACACATTTTTATAGCCGTAGAATGTTTGAAATGCTGACATCCCAACCCATCCTAACACTATCCTCACCACGTATGACACATGTCTATTGTCAGTGAACAATGATCCTTACATTGTATCCCAAACCCTCCAATCCCACATCACCACCCTTGAAGAATGGTGCCAAAACTGGAGGATTAAAATAAATTCCAATAATTCCCACCAAATCACATTTACCCTTCGACGTAAACCCATGACCTCTTGCCCTACAGTATCCTTTAATAATACCCCACTTATTCCTGTCGAACAGATCCGTTACTTAGGACTACATTTGGACAAACGACTGACATGGAATCCTCGTACAAGACTAAAAAGACAAGAAACTGCTCGTAGATTCCGCCTATTGCAACATTTACTAGACAAACGGTCTAAACTGCCAATCCATTACAAAAGACTGATCTACATGACTATTATAAGGCCTATCTGGACATTCGGAGTTGAGCTTTGGGGCTCCATTAAACCATCAAATTCCTCCAGAATCCAATCCTTACAGTCCAAAATCCTTCGTAAAATCCTTAATGCTCCTTACTTTGTCAAAAATCCATCAGGACCTCAATGTTCCATGTTGCCGATTTGGCCAGAACCAGATACCGTTCCTTCCATAATAAACTTCTCAACCACCCAAATCCGCTTGTTTCTAACCTGGATTATTGGAGTTCTATCAGGTCAATAACAAAAAATAAATTATTAAAAAAAAAAGTTTGAAATTTTCGTAAATGATTGATGACATACCACAAGTCCATCGTACTATATTTTAATATTCACTTATTTTTTCTCTGTGAAAATTTAATCTTATCGAAATTATTATTAATTCTTAAATTCTTATTATTGAATAATTAATATTATATTAAAATTATTATTAATAATCATTTTTTCTGGAAATTTCTATTGGGTAGTTATTACCAATATATCTAGGTTTTGAGAACAACATATACAGGTAGATCCTTTGTTGAACTGTATAAATATCCAAGACATTTTTCGCATGAATAACCAAAAGTAGAAAGGTAATCTGATGAAATAGACCCATTTTATACCAATCTCACCTTTAAAAAAAAAGAGAAAAAAATTGTGCGACATATCGCTCAACTTTCACTATTCGTCACTCTTTGAGTAGAAATTAATTTAAGGTATGTGAAAGCAAAAATTATGTATGGTGCTATAATCTTTAACTAACCGCTCTAAAATCTCAAGCTTTCCAAGGGTATAATATACATCTATAATAATTAGAAGATCGAGTTTAGACCGAGTGTAATATAAAATATTATATATTATATGATTTTATTAGTGACAAAGTAAGGAGAATTG
>NW_027105695.1:390721-399327 GCF_000696795.3 Halyomorpha halys | reverse complement strand
AATTACAATAAATAAATAATAAAAAAAAAAAATTTATATATTTTGTATTTATCTGATACTTCCATCTTATACTTATATTTATTACTTTATAATTAACGCTTTCATTATATAAATTTACAAGACCTTTGTACCTCTATTTATTTTTGAATTTTTTCTTTTCTTCACTATATTATATATATTGTATCCGTTATTTTAATTGTATTTATATATATATTCCGCCCCCCCCTTATTATATTTATATTTTATACTTTTTTTTATTTCATTATCTTACTTTAATATTATTTTATATATTTTTTCTTGTTGATATATTGCACCCACCTTTATCTCGTTATTTCTCTTTCCTAAATTCAGTATGTTGGGTGTCTTTTTTTCAAGACCTTTACTTTATTCTTATTTTTAATCCTTCATTGTATATTGTTTTGATTTTTATATTTGTCTTTCAACTTATTTATTTGTTGTTATTTCCGTTTTTGTTAATTCTCAAATACTTCTTTGTAATTTTTATTTATTTATGCCTTTCACTGTTCGTCTTATTTTTATTGTATTTAATTTACTTTGTTCATTTTTAAAAAATAAGTTATAACACATTTTAAATCATTTTTAACTATACCTTTGTTTACTTGTTCTTATCTTATTAGGTATACCTAAAAAGCCCTGATCAAGCCCTGCAACGTGGGGCGAAACGTTCACAGAAGGAAAGTTTATTAATATTAGAATTATTTTGGCCGCACCAGGGCCATCTTCCTTTTATCGATAGTAATTCTCTTATTCCGTCTTCTAAAACTTACAATTAGCAATACTGATTCAAGGAGGTCTGTCTGAGGGATTCAAATCTCAAAATGGCGTTAAAAAGGGAAATTCCGTAGCCTGTCTGCTATTCAATATTGGTCTGGAAAAAGTGATTAGAGAATCAAAGGGGTAAGGGGGAGGGTGCGGTAAGCAGAAAAACACAAATAAACAAAACTGCCAGAGAGTCACTCACGCACCCTGGCTGAGGCAACGCCATTCCTACCCCATCAGAACTCAGTGCACCCCTTAAATTACAAATATTAGAAAGATGGCAGGCCAAGTGGGATGAAAGTTCTCCGAGTAAATTAAAGAAATAAAACGATCAGTAAAACAATGGTCAACATCCTACCACAACAGCCGCAGAGAGGAAGTTGCTCTAACCCGCTTGAGAATAGGTCATACTCTCCTCACGCACTCTCACCTGATCAGAAAATTGCCTCCATTAAAGTGCAAATATTGTCAGTCCATTCTCACGATTAGACATATTTTTGAAGAATGTACTCACTATTTGCCAACAATAAACAGGATAGGACTGACCCCAAATTTATCAGAAGCTCTCTGAAAGAATGGGGAAGCTAAAATTACATTAGTGTTTGAATTTTTTAAAAGCACATCGCCTTCTTTCTAAATTATAACTCCTCTTAGATTTTAAATTTTTTATTTATTTTTTATTTTTATCATTTTTTTACTTTTATCATGCCATAGGCGTTGATGTCCAGAGGGTTTTACGCCTTTAAGCAACAATCAACAACAACAACAAATAAACAAAATTTATTTGTACTGATATTTCGACATGAATTTCAGGGTCAAACTATAAAACAAAAAAGAGATAACAACCATTAATTAGAGAAACATAGAACTAAATAAATAATAGACTAACAAATATGTAAATAAACATAACAATGAATTGAAAATATAAACTAGTTAATTAATAATCATGGAATTAGACAGTAGTAGATTGATAATATAACATGAAATAAATTATTTTAAATAATTAAATAATAATTTATTGTAAACAATGAATAAATTATTGTATTTAGTTAAAATTAAGTATACTTAATTATTATGGTTTAGTACCACAAATTGAACCAATATATGCGATAAAAATGGGATGGGAGATGTGATCATTAAAATTATTTTCTTATTCTTCAGAAAGAGACGAATCCACTCGAGTGTATTAAAACAATTCGGACCAACTCAACTATCAAAGTGAGCTGAAAGATTTTTAGGAGTCAAACCTGTGAAAACGAATTTTTGACAAAAACGGAAGATAAAATTTTTTAGCCAAAAATTTTCGCCCTACCGGAGATATAAAGTAAAACGTTTGAAATTTTAATAATCTTCCAGTTTGAAATTTTGTTCTTTATTTGAAACCCATATTTCACCTTATAATCTAACGTTTGGTATTGTAGGCTGGATTCTGCTTTTTAACGATTCCATTAACGTAGAAAAAATGCAGAGGAATTATGAAGGATAATATGAAAAATAATCACTAGGATAATACAAACATAAATCCTCCGAATAAATCAATGAAAAAATTTATCCTACGTTAATCCAAAAAACTGATAATTTCTTCGTAAAATAGTATTTAGGATATGAGACGACGCTAAAAAAAAAGTAGGCCTAAAGTAGTTCACTCTAAATGGAATCAGTATTATTCTTCGGAAAGAAACATGGATTCGTATACAATAACCGTGAAAAACATTATTTTTTCGAGCTACAAACCAAAAACGCATAGTTTTGTTTATAATTTATATTCTACGATTTTAATTCCCGGGAAATCGGGATTTGCAGTTGCTTTAAACCATCCCATACCGCAGGGAACATTTTGGGAAAAAAACGTAAATCGGTCTTGTAATATAAAAGTTTATTGTGGACAGATTCGACGATTTCCTTTTATATATATAAATATTATCTACGTTTCAGCCTTCATGCTATCTTCAGGAAGGAAAATTTCATTTGCACGCTCCAGTACTAACACACAGACTTGATAAGCATGGTAAGCATTTAGGGAGTTAAATTTGATTCAAGCAAGTTTAATAAACTTTACAAGAATAGATTAATATTATAATATTAGTGAATTTATTTTGGGAAAACTATAACTCCGGAAACATTAGACGTACAGATGTCTTTAGCACTCACTTGTGTATATATTTATACAATTACAATATATTTATTGTTATATACAACTGTTTACGTATATATACATCAAGTAAATTTGCTGTAAGTGATATTATGACATGATACAAACATGTGGAGAATCTACCCATTGATAGAACTCCGTAAACATTTATAGAGAAGATCTCGATGCCTTTTTTTTTCTGACGCCTATTAGGTAATGAAGGAGAAGCCAGGTTAGAAATGAGTTGGTTTGGGTGGTTGGAAAGTTTATCATGGAAGGATTGATATCTAATTCTGGCCAAATCAGGGATATTGAGGACCTGATGGATGATTTGATTTGTGTCAAAGTAAGGAGCATTAAGGATTTTGGACTGTAAGGATTGGATTCTGGAGGAATTTTATGGTTTAGTGGAGCCCCATAGCTCAATTCCGTATGTCCAAATAGGCCTTATAACAGTCATATAGATGAGTCTTTTGTAATGGATTGGAAGTTTAGACCGTTTGTCTAGTAAGTGCTGTAATAGTCGGAATCGACGAGTATATAAATGGATTTAAAAGAAAAAACCTGCTGGTATTATAACATCTGTCCTTAATCCTATAAGATATTAATTGCGGTGGCCGTATTTTCGGCGGCTCTACATTTTCTTTTACATCTCCAGTAATCCTAAGTGATGATTTAATTTGTTGAAATTATAACACTGTTCATTTATAAGTGAAAAAAGTATTTTAAAATAAATATATATATTATATGGATTTATTTAAAACGTGATAACAAAAAAAAATATTTTTCTAACAAAAGTTGTATTATACATATTTCTACTATTAATTAAACTAGTTTTACAAAAGCAAATGATATATACAATAGATATTATGCATTTCTAATTCCAACAAAATATATTATGAACTCTTTCATAGGAATCAGATTACTTGATATCGAAACAGTGTAAAAATTTCCCATTTCCATTTTCACAGTGATTACAATTACTTGGCTGTAGGCGGGGAAGTTAAAAATGTCCTTTACACAAGTGCACTTTTATTTGAAAACAAAAATGTTATTGCCTGCTGAGTTTTGCCGAAAAAAAATGATTTTTTTTTTGTAAAGGCCAGTTCGGTTTACTGGAGTGTACGGAGTATCTAAATTCGGATAACCGAAATTAAACTGTACATATATATTGATTTTGCTGATACAGAGCATAAAATATTATCAAGTATTGGAATCTACAAATAATTTTAATCAATTGGTTTTCTTCCTTATTTGTGTCAGCACCAAATATAGCTCTACCGCGATACACTCTGCCATGTATATAGATACATGGTGAAGAATTCGTGGCCTGTTATCAGTTGGTATTTAGTAAGCAATAGGTATGGCATGTGCTTGGTATGGAGTGAGACTTTCCATGTAAGAATGCCAACACTCTTTTCAGAGAAATACGTGATAATATTATTTTCTTTATCATTGCTTACAAAATAAACTTGTCATTAAATTTAGAAACTGGGCCAGGTTGTGAAATTGTTTACTTCGTGTAGATAACTTGTTTAATTTACTTATTATTTCAATTTGTGATGGAAGATACCTCAACATTTCTCACAAGAATACTTTATCGAAAATATAACTATCCTTTCTTTGCATGAATCGCCAAGGGTAATATGATAGTACAATAATTTATGTTCAGTCAACTAGGACTAGCGTGGATATTTGCTATGAAAATCTAAAGTTTCTCAACAAGAAACAGATCTCCATGAAACTTTACCCTTCTCACAAAAATAATTATAACTTATTTTGAGTAATATGTTTACAAATATCATGAAAACTACTGCTCCTACGACGATAAACAGCAGAAACTCCATTATAGTTCATAAACTAGATCGAAGACCAGCACAAAGGACTGCTATACGAGATCCGTAAATTCCTACCACCTACATATTTTCTCATTATCCGTTCTTATCTCTCCGAAAGATCATTCAAGTAAATCACAACAGCGCTTGTTCATCCCTATTCCATAAGTCTGCTGGTGTACCTCAGGGTAGTATCCTTGGTCCTATCCTTTATACAGTTTTTACAGCTGACATCCCAACCCATCCTAACACTCTCCTCACCACGTATGCCGATGACACTTGCCTATTGTCAGACGCTTCCATTGTATCCCAAACCCTCCAATCCCACATCACCACCCTTGAAGAATGGTGCCAAAACTGGAGGATTAAAATAAATTCCAATAACTCCCACCAAATCACATTTACCCTTCATCGTAAACCTTTGTCTTGCCCTACAGTATCCTGTCGAACAGATCCGTTACCTAGGACTACATCTGGACATATTAATGACATGAAATCCTCATACAAGACTGAAATGACAGGAAACTGCTCGTCGATTCCGACTATTACAACATTTACTAGACAAGCGGTCTAAACTTCCAATCCATTACAAAAGACTGTTATAAGGCCTATCTGAACATACGGAGTTGAGCTCTGGGGCTCCACTAAACCATCAAATTCCTCCAGAATCCAATCCTTCGTAAAATCCTTAACGATCCTTACTTTGTCACAAATCAAGTCATCCTTCAGGACCTCAATGTCCCATATGTTGCCGAATTGGCCAGAACCAGATACCAATCCTTCCATGATAAACTTCACGACCACCCAAACCAACTCGTTTCTAGCCTGGCTTCTCCTTCATTACCTGATAAAATCCTCCTAGGCGTCTGAAAAAAAGATGGCCTCGAGATCTTCTCTTCTATAAATGTTTTTGGAGTTATGTTAATTGGAAGATTCTCCACATGTCTGTATCATGTCATAATATCACTTACAGCAAATTTATTTGATGTATATATATGTATACAGTTGTAAATGACAATAAATATATTATTTAAAAAAAAAAATGAGAGCTAAAGACATCTGTGCATCTAATGTTTACGGAGTTATAATTTTCCCGAAATAAATTCACTAATATTATAATATTAATCTGTTCTTGTAAAGTTTATTAACCTTGCTTGAATCAAATTTAACTCCATAAATGCCATAGGCGTTGATGTCCAGAGGGTTTTACGCCTTTAAGCAACAATCAAAAACAACAACAAATAAACAAAATTTATTAGTGCTGACGTTTCGATATGAATTTCAGGGTCAAACTATAAAACAAAAAAGAGATAACAGCCATCAATCAGAGAAACATAAAACTAAATAAATAATACACTAACAAATATGTAAATGAACATAACAATGAATTGAAAATATAAACTAGTTGATTAATAATCATGGAAATAGACAGTTGTAGATTAATAATGTAACATGAAATAAAAAATTTTATTAATTAAATAATAATTTATTGTAAACAATAAATAAATTCTTGTATTTAGTTAAAATTAAGTATACTTAATTATTATGGTTTAGTACCACAAATTGAACCAATATATGCGATAAAAACGCGGTGGGAGATGTGATCATTAAAATTATTTTCTTATTCTTCAAACAGAGACGAATCCAATCGAGTGTATTAAAACAATTCGGACCAACTGAACTATCAAAGTGAGGTAAAAGATTTTTAGGAGTCAAATAAAGTTTATATTGGTTTTTCTTACCTCGAGAAATCTATGAAAGCGAATTTTCGACAAAAACGAAAGATAAAATTTTTGAGCCAAAAATGTTCGCCATACCGGAGATATAAAATAAAACGTTTGAAATTGTGTTCTTCATTTGAAACCCATATTTCACCTTATAATCTAACGTTTGGTATTGTAGGCTGGATTCTACTTTTTAACGATTCCATTAACGTAGAAAAAATGCAGAGGAATTATTAAGGATAATATGAACAATAATCACTAGGATAATACAAACACAAATCCTCCGAATAAATTGTTTCATTGATTTCTTATTACAGTCACTATTTGTTAAAACTTATCACATCAATGCTTGTAACCTTCCCTCCACTCAGGTCAAGTATTAAAATTATTTATTATAACTATATTTTTGTTAATTTTCCTCTTTATTTCATTAGTGAAATTCCCATCAAGGCTAATTATAATTATCAACATTTAATTTATCCCATATTTTTCATGAATTAATTTTACTTAATATCTTTGCATATTAATGCGTTGGTTCAAATTTCTGTTTTGAAATTCACTGTATAATTAATATTTTCAGATATGTAAATGGATTCAAGTATTTTCCTTATTAACCGCAACATTAACCAGTCTCAAGATAGATTTAAGATTATAAATAAACTTAATTTAGATTTATTTTTTATTAATATACTTGTTTGAGAGTGGTTTAGTTTCTTTAAAAACTATTTTGATCCTTTTTCTCAACTTTATTCTTTTTAAACTTCCAACGTTTCGACCACTTAGGTCATTTTCAAGGATTCCTTATTTTGTTTTCATTTTTTCCTTTAAAATTCTTTAAATGCCGGCTAATTGCCTTTGTCCCATAAATTCTTCTATAAAATTCCTTCCCAAATTTAAAACTTTTACTAACCACTTTTCTTACTATTATTTTCATTTGCGAACTCCAAACAGAACCTACCTTCAACCTTGAAAAGGTTGTAGATTTGTAAAAGTTATGTAAGTAAAAGTTTTAAATTTGGGAAGGAATTTTATAGAAGAATTTATGGGACAAAGGCAATTAGCCGGCATTTAGAGAATTTTAAAGGAAAAAATGAAAACAAAGTAAAGGAATCCTTGAAAATGACCTAAGTGGTCGAAACGTTGGAAGTTTAAAAAGAATAAAGTTGAGAAAAAGGATCAAAATTGTTTTTAAAGAAAATTAATTTATTTATCTGCGCTTAAGTAGTACCATTAAGCGAAATATTTTGATATTTTTGTGTCATTTACCTAAAATCGGTCACAACGTTTTAAATATTGTCTCTATTTTTATAAGACTGATCTTATTCTATTTATAATAAAAAAAATCGATAAGAAATGAAGATATCATTCTCAACTTATTTTGTGGAAAATATTTTATAATTTCGATTCCTCAAGGATCTTCCTGAAATTTGAACGGAAAATTTTGATTACTAGTGCTACTAAGACGAAGATATGACCTACGTTTCGTTATTGTAATAATTTTGTCGTCTCTGTTGTTGTTTTGGGGTCTCTTTTCCTTGTACAGTCGTCCATCAATATTAGGTCTGTCCTTTCTGATTCATTCTCTAACCAGTCTTATCTGATGGGCCAGACAGTTTATTCATATTTGTGCATAAAAAAAAATTGGACAACTGTCTTTTTTGTTAAGCCATACGAAAAACAGCTGTATGTGCACAGATGGATCGAATTTAAATTTAGCAATGATACGTCACACACATTTGGCAGATATTACCTAGCAACAAAGAATATTTTTGCAATTCACGACTTTGAAAATCATTGTTTTCTGTTTTGTACGTCAGTTTCATAAAGTGATTGTTCGCTGTTTATTGTTGTTGTGACACTTTTTCCTTAACAATAAATTTTCTAAACTTTAGATTAATTTTTATTAATATTTTGTTTGAGAGTGGTTTAGTTTATTTAAAAACAATTTTGATCCTTTTTCTCAACTTTATTCTTTTTAAAACTTCCAACGTTTCGACCTCTTCGAAAACCATCAGGTCATTTTCAAGGATACCTACAAACAGCTCCTTTTAATTATTTTTATAACAATTTCATTATTTCCCTCACTTACATACTGATTTTTTTGGTCTTACCTTTACTTTATTTTCATTTTTTCTT
>NW_027105695.1:367101-390626 GCF_000696795.3 Halyomorpha halys | reverse complement strand
CCTTTGTCCCATCTCTAAATAAATTAATCATTAAAATAATATCATAATAAAATTATAAAATTTTTTTTTTTTTAAAATAGATTCCTACTTACAATTTCTTCTATACAATTCTTTCCTAAATTTAAAACTTTTACTAACCACTTTTCTTTCTATCATTTACATTTGCTAACTCCAAACAGAACCTACCTTCAACAGGTTAGGACTCTGTTATCACCTTATCATATAACATAATTTTTCTTAAAACATTAATTTACATATTCAATATAATTTAATTAACATTTATTACTAATTTTTCTGCTTACAACACAAACATTTTTTAATATATTTAAATTTTATAATTAGTTTATTCCTATTTTATATGTATTTCTCTCACATATACATTTATCCCCCCTTTTTCTTTAATTTATTTTTTAACATATTTACTTCTCTATTCACACTTTTATTATTCCATTTTTATTCCGTTTATATACTTGTACTATTTAAGGATTTGAACATTTTTTTATTTTTCATCTGTTTTGTATACAATTATTACATATTTATTCTGCTTAAAATTTCTGAATAGTGGTGGTTCAGTCCTTTAGAATCTGATTTGAATTTGACAGTATAATTTATTTATTAAATAAAACCAAAAATTGTATCCAATACTGTCTCAACACTTTATTTCTTATTAGTCCAACGTTTCGGCTATTCCAGCCATCTTCAAGGACATCTTCAATACAAATCTCCTCCTTACATTAATTTATAATTTTTATTGTAGGCTATTCTGCCCAGGTCATTTTCTTCATTTTAATTTCAAACCTATTTATTTAAATTTTAAAACCATTAACTTTTATTTTTCTTTATAAAATTATCAACAATATAAAATACAGTTTGTAATATGGTGATGTATTTTATATTGTTGATAATTTTATAAAGAAAAATAAAAGTTAATGGTTTTAAAATTTAAATAAATAGGTTTGAAATTAAAATGAAGAAAATGACCTGGGCAGAATAGCCTACAATAAAAATTATAAATTAATGTGAAGAGGAGATTTGTATTGAAGATGTCCTTGAAGATGGCTGGAATAGCCGAAACGTTGGACTAATAAGAAATAAAGTGTTGAGACAGTATTGGATACAATTTTTGGTTTTATTTAATAAATAATTACCTTGTCTCAAAAAAAAAAAAAAATTTTGAAATAATATAACTTAAGTATAATTTATATTTTCTGAGATATAAATCGATTCTAATATCTTTCTTCTAAAATTATTATTCTCTTTATGAATGATTTGGACATTTTCAAAATCAAATTTATGTTTATTCTGATAAATAAAACTTTTTATTTTCACTTACTTATATATATGAAATATATTTATTACGATCGTGCAAAATATCGAATTCAAATTTTTGACGGAAATGTCCAACTCATAGTACAAGAGCCGGGAAGAAAAAAAGGCAGTCCTTTCACCCCAATTTTTGATTACTTTAATGAAAACTATATATATAATTAATTACTAGTCGAAAATGATGAGTCTGCCAATTATAGGTTGGGGGAATATGGAACGACGGCTGTTTCGAAACGTTAGAAAAATTAATTTTTTATTCGAAGCTCTATATCTTTAAAACTAACAACACTAGAAAACCTAATAGAACATCATTTAACATAGAGCAAATTTGCTAAAATATGAACAATAATAGAGCTGTTTACTATACATATATTTTTATTGAGATATAGTCTTTTTTAGCTGTTAATTCGAGTACTAATAGACAACTATACAACGAATTGTTTTCGAGATATGGATTTCATCTCTATTTAGAGAACAATAAGACGTATATATGTCTGCCGCCATACAAAATAAAGATAATGTTCCTTACTATAAAGTAGTTTATGACATATATTTTCATAAAAACTGCTGCTTTTATGATATTCGTTTATGAATATAAATTTTCCAAATGAAACTTTGTCCGGACAACTAGAATTTAACGTATTTTAGCAAATATGAAAACCACTACGAAAATAAGTGTCATAAACTAGTTCATTGATTATTTTATTTTTTTTTAAATTATTTATTTAATGTAATTTACAACTGTACAAAATAATACAATAGGTAAATATGTAGTATGTTTCACATACACTTGAAAATCTTGGGAAGCAACCACCCATTGTTGGTACTTCAAACATTAATTTAAATTAGAAGGTCCCGTGCCCATCTTTTTTTCAGACGCCTCGGAGGATTATCAGGGATTCTTAAGGATGAAAGATTAAGAATTAATGGGCTAGGATGGTTAAGGAGTTTGGAATGATAAGACGCATATCTGTTTTGGGTCAAATCTGTCACGAATGGGATATTAAGGTCTTTGTGAATTAGTTTATTTGTGACGTAATAAGGAGCATCAAGGATTTTACGTAGGATTTTGGATTGTAAAGATTGGATGCGGGAAGAATTTGATGGTTTGGTGGAGCCCCAAAGCTCAATTCCATATGTCCAAATTGGTCTGATTATTTCATAGATTATTAAACTAGCTTTAATTTGATTGCTAATAAACATCTGTACCTAGAAAGGTCCCTGAGATATAGATTTCTCAAAATAAATTAACTAACTTCTTATTTTTCAATGTGAGGTGTAGATAGTTGACCGTAGATTAATGTAGTAAGAGTTTGCACTCTAGCAGAAGTCAAAAACAAACTCTTACTACATCAGTCAGTTACCAATCTTCCCTCTACACGCCACAACGTAAGTTCTTACATTATTCTTTTCCTTTCTCCATATACTTCCTTTTCCTATTGTATATTTATTTATATTTTTAGTATAGGTATATAAGTTAATACTCACAATGTAATTCAGATATAAGCCACTCACTATTTTTCATTGTTTGTCATAATGTTCAATTTGTAGATTCCATTTATTTATTTAATTTTTCAATTTTTTAGACACTCCTTGCATATCTTATATTATACATATCTTCTTACCTACATGATATTATATTAGTCACTGTTTTCAATTTACTACCATACAATTCCACAAATATCAATCAATTAAAAATTTTTGTACTATTCAATTATCAGTTATCATTTTTTTTTCATTTTTGATTCAATTGAATATTTTATATAATTCTAAATTTGCTTGTATAGTATTCATTTTCAATTGTATGTTACTCTAAATGTTGTTGTTATCTCTTTTGTTCTATAGCCCTGATTAAGACATGAAACTCAGGCCGAAACGTCGGCATAAAATAATATTTTTTTTGTTATTTATGTTGTTCTTTGCTGACCGCACCCCCCGACAAACTTCTTCAAGTATTTTTCAATGTCTTTTCTATGAAATGTAGCTTTTAAAAAAGCTATTTCTCGAATACTATTGAACGTAAATAGCTCTGTTAAGGCTTATATTTTATCAAATTTTCTGTTAATAAATTATTTTTAATAAATGAATTTCCATATAGCGAACAATAAGACGGATATATGTCTGCCGGCATTCAAAATAAAGATAATGTTCCTTACTAAAATAGTTTAAGACACTTATCTTTGTAGGGGTAGTTGGTTTTATATTTTTTATATTCCTATATGAATATAAATTTTGCACATGAAATTTTATCCGGACAATTTTGAATCTATTTATTTTGTCAAATTTCGTAAAAACTACTATTCCTATGACGTCATCAATGTCACTACCTGCTGAATCTGCTTTTCTGTACATTTTTTATGAAATGTTTCTTTTCAAAAAGCTATATTTCGAGAGCTATTAGGTTTCATATGTTATCAAATTTGCTGTACTTTAAATGAAGTTCTCTTAACTAACTCTTTTCTAGTGTTGATGGTAGTTTTAATGGTTAAGAGCTCCAAAGCAAAAATTAATTTTTTTTAACGTTGCCGCCATTTTACAACTTTTATAAATTTTAACTAGTGACTCTCAACCGCTAATGTTATTCTATTAGATTTGAGTAATTTGACCCCCAGTGTGGCGTTCCGATATCTTAAACTCCCTTCTATCGATTCGAGCTTGTTTAGTATAGACTAAAAGCATTTTCTTACACCATAATGGTGCAATATCTTTGTTTGTTTGTTTTGAAAATAAACAAATAACAATATAATTTTATGTGATTAGATTATACTAATGCATTCCCTCTCCATGGCAGTAGACACTTCTATTTCTTATTCCCCCTACTTTTTACATTGTTGACAAGTAACTATCATTGGCGTAGGCAGAGGGAAGCTGTGGGGAACCGCGACCTAGATTTTTGGGACCCGAGAAAAAAAAACAAAGAAAATAGTGAACTTATTGGAAAGATGGTTTCTTTCTGGAAACATGCTATAATTAGGAAGGTAACATTGTTACAAGAGGTACAAAGATCTTCTTTTATAATCCATTATTCCTATAATAATTTACAGTTTGCCATTTTAATAATCTCAGAATGTTTGTGGAAAATAAATCAAAGAAGGCAACCGTAAACAGCAATCCCAGAAGGCATTAAAAATTATGTTTTTGTATTTTTTGTGTGTATTGTATATATTTATTTACAATAATTAAATTTATACTCGATTTTCAATAATTTACTCTGATTATAGCTAATAAAAATTTAAAAAACAAAAATTGAATTTTAATAAGTAACAATAAAATGGTGGGGGTACTTCTTGGAATGTATATATATATTGTTTGTGTGTAATAGGCAATCCTGCCTACGCCCATGGTAACTATACATAATTTTCAAAAAGTAATCAAAAATTGGGGTAAAACAACTGCATTTTCTTTATACTATCTCGTTGGAATAGTTTGGTTACTTCTAGGGTGGTATCCTCCCCCCCCCTCTCCCTATTCCAGAAATAACCAGGAAGGGGAAATAAAGAAGAAGGTTCTCTTTCAGTGCAAAAGTGTATTTTTCTATTAATATCGAAACATTGAAAAACAAGTCAAGTGGTTATGATTTGTAGAATACCAATTTTCGGATTACTTAATATGAAAGTTCGTCTGTTAGAGAGAGAGAAATACTTTATTTATCTATGCTGCCTAAATACATTAGGTCGGTATCTCATATCTCACAGCATACTTATCAATCCGTAATCGGACATATATAAATTACACATACATGGTATAATCAGAAAAAAAGAGATACAATAATAAGATATAATAAACAATTTTTTCTCCCCTACAGTTTCCTTTTACAATCCATTTCGGTCTGTACAACAAATACAAATGTTTCATTCATTCCTATTTTTCTTTCTCATTTCTGCTGCTTCAATTTCACCCTTTCACAATTTTTCAATTCACTCGATCAACAAATTCGCTCTCCGGAATTCACCCTCCTAGATCCTCTTCAGTGACCCGCTAAACAAATTCAATATTAGACGGTAATCTGAGATCAGACCATCATTCATAGTCACAGCAGTAGATCAGTTTAGCAAGAACAAACAAATAGATACATTTTACGAGAATAAGACTAACACATAGATTAAATTGAAAATATAATAAAAAACCGGTTACAGAAAACACTTCAATGGATAAATAAGTTTAAAAAAAAAAGATAAGAGAATTATGTGATCCACACACTAAAGTTTTACCAGAAAGTTCTATCAAATGTATCAAATTTATCTGATTCTTCCAACGAGATTTATTAGTCATAGTTGGGATAATTATATAAAATATTTTTTTTTCTAATTTAATATGATAAGTGTTTGATAATTTTTAATCGATGATATCTGAATATCGATACTTTCCATTTGACAAAATCTAGGTATCCAAGAGTTAGGATACTTTGACGATATCACAAGGGTCCTTAATCACGGTACTATTATAACGAGCATGTGCAGGTCACGCGATTCCAAGATGTGTGACCTTCTCCATCCTACAATTGTCTAATCTTTCCTAAGGCTAAATATTCTACGTCATACTTCATTTTCAATTATTTATACTATAATAGGGGTATTCATGATCTTTAGTTTAACATGTTAAAGCGTGTTAAATGGAAAAACTCATGTGTTAAATGGAACAAAATTGCCTTCTTTTGCCGTGGTAACATGTAACATGGCTGAGAGTCTGTTACTAGGTCTGTTAAATGGAGAATGACGTCACACAAAGACCAGTTGAGCTCAACACCATTTTTGATTTACCATTATGCATTCTTACTTATGTATATATTATTATTTATGTATGATTAATTAAATAGAGCAATTATACTTTATAACAAGTGGAAATCATTTAAGACCTCAGCATCCCCTCTCTCCCTCAAATTAGGGATGCAACATCGATATTTTTTAAAACGATATTTTCTAAACATCGATGTTTTTAAGCCGATGTTTTCTAAACATCGTTGTTTTGTCCCAATTTTTCATTTTTTTTTCCAAAAGTAACTAAATGAAAACTAAAAATGTACAGTATAAATAGATTCCTATCAACAATGTGGTCGAATAATAAAGTACCTCCAACCTTCACGCTATGTCGTTAGATAGAGATAAATTACGACTAGAAAAACAGCGATGTTTTAAAATATCTTTGCTCAATATTAAAATAGCATTGCATACAAATCTTTGCCAAAAATACATCGATGTTTTTGAACAACCATTTCAGAAACATAAGGTCAGTTCCAACGATCCCGCGTCCTAAGGCCTGTAAGAAGTACTGTTTGAAACAAAGAATCCTATATCAACTACAAAAAACATCAATGTTTTAAAATATCGTTACTTACAATACATTCAAAAAACATCGAAGTTTTTGAACATCCATTTGAATAACATAAGGTCTGTTCCAAACATCACGCATTCTACGGCCTGTAAGAAGTGGTTTCTGAAACTAAGAATCCTATATCGACTTCAAAAATCATTGATGTTTTAAAATATCGTTTCTTACAATACATTACTCAAAATACATCGATGTTTTTGTACAACTATTTCAGAAACATAAGGTCTGTTCCAACGACGACGTATGGTCTTTTTGTTTCAAAAAGCACTTCTTACAGGCCTTAGGACGCGGGATCGTTGGAACAGACCTTATGTTATTCAAATGGATGTTCAAAAACATCGATGTTTTTTGTAGTCGATGTCGGATTGTAAGTTTCTAAAACCACTTCTGACAGGCTGTAGAATGCGTGATTGTTGTAACAGACCTTATGTTCTTCAAATGGATGTTCAAAAACATCGATGTATTTTGGGTAATGTATTGTAGGCAATGATATTTTTAAAATATCAATTTTTTTTTTTTTATCGATGTCGGATTCTTAGTTCCAAAACCTACTTCTGACAGGCCGTAGAATGCGTTATCGTTGGAACTGACCTTATGTTTCTGAAATAGTTGTTCAAAAACTTCGATGTTTTTTGGGTAATGTATTGTAAGCAACTATATTTTAAAACATTGATGTTTTTTGGATTTCATGTCCTATTGGTTGATTGAAAAAGCACTTCTGACTGGCCGGAGCATGCGTAGTCTTTAGAACAGTCTTTATGTTACAGAAATGGTTAAAAAAAAACAACGATGTTTTTTTAACATCTATGTTTTAAAACATCGATGTTTTTTTATCGATGTCACATCCCTACCTCAAATAGATGTATGCTTTTTATTTCTGTTCATGATTGATTTCATGTCAACACATTTCAAATACTTTTTTACCTCATTATCTTATAATCCAATAAAATTTGACACCAAAGTAGTTTTCATAAAGCTTCCTCCTGGCACCTAAGAGGAACATCCAAGTTTTATTAAATTATGTTCACCAGTTTTGAAATTATAGCTCTATAGTTCTCTAAATTGTTAATGGCTAGTTTTTAAAATACAAATAGCTCCACTCATGATTAAGGTAGAAACATGGGAGGAGTGACATTTTGTAGCTATTTAAATTTAATTTAACTTTTACCTGACATTTAACATGCTATATATGCTTGTTAGAAAATTTTTCAAAGGAATTACTGAAAATAAGTGATTTTATTCTTAAACTATACATAAGGTTTGAAGGTAGGATAATGGGTTCATTAATACAATAAATACTAAAAAAGTGGGTTTCTTGTATAATAGTTTCAAATTGAAAGTAGTTCACTCTCAAAAGAGGTTTAAATCTATCTTCATCCAAGTTTGGTAATACTGAAGATCTCCAGTGCGTAGATTTTAATACTGATCCCCTGAGAAAAGGAACTGCATATCTGAATAATAGAACATGGAAAATACTTTCAGTACAGTTGTCAATTAGCTCATCTTCATTCTCTTCCTCACAAGTTTGAAGATCAATAAGACACTCATAAGCTAAACTTTCGCTCTAATTCCACTTTTCACTCACTCTAGGCATGTTGTAATAAATTGCTTAAATCAAAAACTGAAACTTAAATCAAATTCGAAGTAAACAATAACACGAGGCTCTGGAAGGAAAGGTTATAAACATAAAGGTTTATAAAACAAGTTGCTAAGAAAATCCGCTAGGGGCTCTTATGCATTTAACGTTTAACATGACTTCAAATAGGACTGCTCACAATCCTATAGTTATAACATTTAACATGGTAAAGCATTTTACATTTAACACAATAACATGAATACCCCTAGTATATGAATATAGAACATCTGGTATTTTATATTCCTATAAAAAATTTTATATAAAATACTAGCTGACCCGACAATGCTTCGCTATTGCTATATTTGAGGGTGTGTATAGATTTAATGAACCCAATTGCTAGTTTGTTATAAACTTATGTATTTAGTTAAATTAAACAACATGTATACTTTATTATTATGATTTGGTAACATAAATTGATCCAATATATTCCATGACATTCGTTCTTAGCATCTCATTAAAGAAAGGTTGAAATAAATGCCATATCGGTTGGTATCATCGATATACACTGTAAATTTGAGGCTTACATTTAAGGAATATAATCGATAGTTTCTTAAAGTACATTATATTTTTTAGTTAAAATTAAACATTTTGAAATACTTTATTATCATGTTTTGGTAACATAAATTAACCAATACATGCTATAAAGTTGCCATCATATTTTTATTTAAAAAAATATTAATACCTTCAACATTACTCATCGAATCTACACTATACTTTGCAGTGGTTTAAGTAAAGATAATAATAAGTAACATTAAGATTTAGTAACATAAATAGCATTGAAACAAAAATTTCACTGTGCTTCAATATTAGAACTATATCCAGACAACTGGACTGATAGGCATATCAAATTGGTGAAATATTTTTTGAGAGTTAAAAAAGTCCACTTATTCATTTCATTATACTAAACTTTCAATTTTCTTCAAAATATTTTTTCTTCGGGGATTTCATTATCTTTTAACATTCCCATGGCGAAATAGAACATTTTGAAAAAAAAAATACACGTAAACAGACGGAATGACATATGGAAGTGTGGAGAACGATTTTTTAGTAGTGAAAATTAGTATTTAAAAAACAAAATAAAAAAAAAACCTCCTAGTAAATCGTTCCAGTAATAGATTTTTCAGGACTGAAACAAAGTTGATATTTGTTTTCGGCACCTCGAGAAACCCCTATATACGAATTTTCGGAAAAATTGGAAAATAAAATTTTTTAGTCCGAAATTTTCGCCCTACACCGGCCTTCGTTTTATAACTTCAATACTGCCCGACTGATCTACACCAAACTTAGCAATTTTTTAGGGCTCTAAAAACTGCACCAAAAGGAACAAAGCGAGTCTAATTAAACAAATTAGAACCGGAGTTATAAAATAAAACGTGAGAATGTTTTTCCCTAATTTGAAACCCATATTTTCCCCTCAGAAAAGCATAAAATTTAATAAATAAATAATTCAAATTTTATCCATCCATAGTCTCAAAACCCTTTATTTCTCTTATAAGTCCGACGTTTCGGCCAATCCGGCCATCTTCAGGGACAATCTACCACAAAACAGTTTTTATTACATGTATGATCCTACAAACAATTCAAAATACTTAACATTATTATTTATAATTTACCTTACCTTAATACAACTTTGAAACTATATAATTTAAACAACTCTAACTTCATGCAGGCTATTCTGCCCAGGTCAAAAACATCAATATCTATGAAACATCAAAAACATTAGGTAAAAGATATTTTTTTGTTAATAAGTATATCCCACATATGTTTAATTACCTAATTAGTCAAATATCACTTAAAACAAAGTCAAAATCATTTATCAGCAGACACTATTCCTTAAAACTTTTATCAAAACAATGCTTGTAACCTTCCTCCACTCAGTTCAAGCATTTAAAATTATTTATCATAACTACATTTTTGTCAATTTTCCTCTTTATTTCATTAGCAAAAATCCTATCAAGGCTAACTATAATTATCCACATACAATTTATCCTATATTATTTATAAATTAATCTTACTTAATATCCCTGCATGTAGTAGATTGTCCCTGAAGATGGCCGGATTGGCCGTCGGACTTATTAGAGAAATAAAAAGGTTTTGAGACTATAATGGATAAAATTTGAATTATTTATTTAAAAAATTGCCAGTCTCAAGAAAATATTAAGATTATAAATAAATAAAATTTAATTTTTGTCGATTTCGACTATAACAGCAGACCTTCAACTTTCCAACAGTTCTATTAACGTAACTATCGGATAAAAGATACAGGAGTTATTAACGATTATATGAAAAATAGTCGCCATGGGGAAAAAAATGCACGGATGGAATCGAGGTGAAAAATTAATGAATTTACATTTCTTTCAAAAATTGTATTTAGTACTTTGAGACAACCCTGAAAACGAATAAGGTTTTCTTTTTGTAAATAAGAACTAAGGAAGAAATAAGGAAATATGGAACATATAAACATATAGATTTGGTCGAATTACTTAATTTAATATTGAAATAATTAAGGTTCATATATATATATTTTCGTAAAACGTTTTATATATTTTTTATACTTTCAATCGCCTTTGTACGGAATTAATAAGGAAAATATCATGGACTTACCCAGCAAGGGGCAGGAAGTGAAAAAAATATTAATTTAGTAATAAAAAATAGTTTTATTAATTAATTATTATATTAAAATAGTTTTATTTTTATTAATTTTCATTCTGTATAATTATTTACTTGTATCATTCCGTTATATTTTCTTTTTTTTTCTTTTTCTTTTTTTGTATTCATTGCAGAGTTGGGCAAATATTATTCGAATGACGAGAGAGGAATAATTTTTTATTCGAAGTTTTTATTCGATTGACGAAAGACGAATAAATTTTTATTCGAATAAAAATACGACTAAACAATCGGAATACTTTTTTATTCGAATATTTAAAATGCTATTGTAATCGAATAAAAAATTAGTCGAATGAAAAATTATTCGAATACAAAATTAGTCGAATACATATTATTCGAATAAAAATTTGATTTATTTTTTTTTTAATTCACTTATTTTTTTACCACCTTCAATTTCTAATGTATGGGGGTCCTATTTCACATATTCAGACGAGTACAAAATGAAAATGCTATCGATTTTAACATGGCGTATCGATTTATTTTAACTCTCTTGATTTCCAACATGTTACGGTCCCGTTATAAATGAATTAAAAAATCAAATTTTTATTCGAATAATTTGTATTCGACTAATTTTGTATTCGTGTAATTTTTCATTCGACTAATTTTTTATTCGATTGCTATAGTATTTTAAATATTCGAATAAAAAAGTATTTGGATTGCTGAGTCGTATTATTATTCAAATAAAAATGTATTCGTCTCTCGTCAATGGAATAAAAACTTCGAATAAAAAATTATTCGTCTCTTGTCAATCGAATAATTTTTCCCCAACTCTGATTCATTGGTTGTTTATCTTGCTCTTTGTTTATAGCCCTGATTTTTTTTTTTAATTTTTATTTTATACCAGATCGACCTTTACATGGTTGATATAACCGTTATATTAAAACAAAAATAATGAATAATTAAAATGAGTAATAATAATAAGTAAAATAAAGGTAGTGTGACTATGAATTAATTTTATATTTATTAAAATTTATAAAAGAATGTCTTGCAGCAGTCTAAGCTTCAGTCTTCGGGTTGAGGTTGGGTTTCCCAGGTTATAGGTTACTGCTCCTTTAGCTTTCAGCAACTGGGTGGAACTTCGATAGCCCTGATGAAGCTAGAAACTTTAATCGAAACGTGGACTCTATTAAATAAGTTCCCTCAACTTATGTATGTTATTTACAGACGACACCCCCAACCATCTTCTCTTATATTATCTACGATCAACTATCTTTTCTCATCATTAAGAAAAATAAAATTCTAGCAAATAATAGTAATAACTTAAATCACTACTATAATAATTTATAATTGGAGAAGTTTGTCGGGGGGTGCGGTCAGCAAAGAACAACATAAATAAACAAAACCATATTTATTTATTTTATGCCGACGTTTCGGCCTGAGTTTCAAGTCTTCATCAGGGGTTCTGGCGTAGAAGGTAGGCTCGCAACTGATAATAATAATTATTATAATAATTTATAGTTTTT
The DNA here is from genome assembly GCF_000696795.3 of Halyomorpha halys. NCBI lineage: Eukaryota > Metazoa > Arthropoda > Insecta > Hemiptera > Pentatomidae > Halyomorpha > Halyomorpha halys. Next base: position 378,206 of record NW_027105695.1, on the reverse strand, counting down.
TTTTCTTTCATAAACCTTTTCCTTGCTAAAATGTTACAACCAGAACTACCGTGGCCTTTTTTTAAGTTTAGCACACATTTTAATATTATGTTTTTATTAATTTTGACCAAGTTCTGTGACTAATAATAATAAATCTCTACTGCTACGACCCTTGAATGGTTATGGCTGCATTAGTTTGTAAGGAAGTACAGTTACTAGAACAACGGCTGTGCAAGGAGATGTTTGGTCAGAATCATGCTCGACCAAAAAATGTTTATCCAATAAAGGGTACATACTTTATAATGCTAGGTGGATCCCAGAGGGTCCCAAACCCACAGGGCTGACTCAAAGGTTACAGTGAAAGAGATAATAATTATTTTCCTAGCCGGATTCGACCCGGGTCCTTGGAATTAGTAGTCCATTGCCTTACCAATGGGCTGCCCACTTCCTCAGTATGATATTTGAGTTGAAATTATTTGCTTTGGGTCTGATTTCATAGATTATTGAATGAATTTGTTAGAAATTAGTGTTTTTAAAGGGATAATGTTAGTACTAAATAAGACAGTGACTCTTGATTTCTGGTAAAACATTGTAATTAACAACAATTTTAGATTGAGAAAGTTTTCTTTTTATCAGTTTCCTTGTTTTATAACTGAGTGTCTCAATCATGTTCGGATCAGTAGGTTTTTAATTACGTCAGAAATAGATTTGTAAAATTTTTTTGTGATATTATGAATACCAAATATTAAAAAAAAGATTATATATATTGAATTTACCGCCAGAATCACACTCAGTCGTTAAATTTTCCTCTAATTTAGGGTACCCACTTAATGAGGTGGACACCGGTGGGCTCTCGAATCCAAACATGGCAAAACTAACATAATAAACAATCATCTGTCATAGCCGGATTCGAACCCAGACCCTTGGAGTTAGTAGCACAGTGCCTTACCTTATAAACTACCTCTACTAAACCACCCTCCCAATACAAGGATGCCAACCAAATTATTTGAGAAATCAGTCTTGTAAATAGAGTTTCTAATCTGATCGATTGATATAAAAAATTAGTTTTTCAAATTTCTGTATATGTAAAAAGCTCAAGAAACACTACTTCAATACGGCACCATTTGAGGCCAATTGGAGTAGGGTTTTAGGGTTTGGTCTGAAAATCCAATTGCATTTCTTCACTTATCAGAAGACATTTTGAAGTAGCTTATCCAAACTCAATTTGTACTGCCGGGAATCGACTCTGGCATCGGGGGAATTTCGTCCACTGCGCGATCCTAATATATACAATTCTTAAGTAGATTTGAAAGTTGAAGCCGTGTTGAAAAGAATACTGACTTACCTGCTACACGCCATGCTTGACAATGAGAATATCCTCTTCGCTTCCTCCTCGCGGCCCCCCCAGGCGGTGATATCTAGGTCACCGCGGTTTATTATTCAGTTAGCTCATGTATCAAGAGTGAATATGTAATACCAACAACCGGACAGTAGATTGCTTTCAATTGATTCATCAATTGGATTTATTAGCGGTATTCATGATAAATAATGTTTTTTTAATAATTTATTTATTGTTATTTACAACTGTATAAAAATATATACAGCAAGTAAACTTGATGTAGGTGAAATAGTGACATGGTTCAAATATGTGGAGAATCTACCCATTGATAGAACTCCAATAACATTTCTAGAGGAGAAGATCTCGAGACCATCTTCTTTTCAGACGCCTAGGAGGATTATTAGGTAATGAAGGAGAAGCCAGGTTAGATTTGGGTTGTTCAGAAGTTTATCATGGAAGGAATGGTATCTGGTTCTGGCCAAATCGGCAACATATTATAACCGTAAATTTTGATTTATTCTTAGTTATACGTTTATCGTTGCCCACGCTCAGCGGAGAAGGGGGTGGGTTAAAGTCAAATAAAAAAAAATATAATCGCAAAAGGAAAAAAACAAAACAAAACAATAAAGAATAAATTACTCCTCAGGCACCACGTTATTTTTCTTGGAAATAACGAAAACCCCAAAGCATTATGCCGCAATATAACTAAAATATGCCACTATATAAACAATTGTTGAATATGACCACTGGCGAATATCTTTACATGTAGATAACAGGAAACCTAGGGGTGTTACCTACCCACCTGTTGAATTATCGTAATATTCCGTGAACAACAAAAAAAACATAAGTAAATTAACAATTTGAAAGCAGAGAAAGAACAACTGAATTATATGTACAAAAGTTTAATAATAAGAAAAATATATATATACAGAGAATGAAAAAGGAAAAAAAAAGAAATCTTATCAATTAATAAAACAATTAAAACTTATAGGTTGACTTAACCTTAACCTTAATAACTATATTTACATTATTATCCAAAAGAGTATAAAAGTGAATATAAAATTAAAAAAAAAAAAGATAAAATTTAGTTCAAACCCCACGTAGTCCTCCACTTCTATTGTTAATGATCGTCTATTGAAGTTAACACCATAATTTTGAAAAACAAAACATATATGACAACATTTCTCACATGGTCATATTCCGGTTCAAACCATAAAGACTTAAATTATTTTATTACACTAGGAGGTAACATGTGTTACCATCTGTCGTATAAATTTATTGAAATGTCCATGTAGCGTGTTGTGAAACCGTTTGTAAGTCGTATGAATGTGGTCCGTTACAATCGTAATGCGTAGGTCGGTGTGAATGGTCTCGTTTGAAACGTAGAATGGTGAGTTCGTTGTCAGTCTTAAAAATTTTGATTGAAAAATTTGTATTTTCTTAATCTGTGTCTTCTTAGCAGGTCCATAAATTTGGCAGACGTAAGTCCATATGGGTTTTAGTAAGTAATTGTATACGTTAGGTTTCTCCCTGAGCGATAATTTAGAACGTCTGTGAAGTATGGAATAACATTATCTCAGTCGGAAATTTAGCGTTTTACATTTTGTCTCTACGTGTGGGCCCCATGTCAACCTTCTGTCATAGGTAAGTCTTAAACAAGTTACTGTTTGTTTGTGGTATAGGGGGATTGTCAATGTAAATTGAAGGGGATGTTTTGTGACGTAGAGTAAATGTGACATGTTGTGACTTGTCGTGATTAATGTTAATTTTCGATCGTGTGCACGATGTCTGTATATTGTTGAGACTATGTTGTAGTGTTAGTGTGGCCTGTAAAGGGTCTGTGTTTCTCGAAATGATAGCAGTGTCGTCTGCATACGTCGCAGTTAGTATGTTGTCGTTTGTGGATATGTGAATATATTTTTAATACAGTTACTAATATCAATAAATAAATAAAACTATATTAGATCTACCAACAATTATTTCAGTTTCAGGTAACCTCGGTAACGTGGTAAACAAAACAGTAGAGCAGAAAATAGGTCCCTAAGTTACCAGAGTTTTACTAAACACTAAAGTTATACAAATCTTGGTTTTACCGGAGATTGGTTAAACTGGATCTCAAAGACGACAGTGCTTATGAAACTCAAATTAATAACTCCTTATCCTGTAAATGCAGAATATGTTTGACTTAAGAAATGGGCGGTTTAAAAAGAATATTCCTAAAACAAATAAGGAGAGAATGACAACTCACAAGTTATATTTATAAATTATTATAGACACATGCGAGACTGAAAAGGAATTCGATTAAGTGTTTTGCCATCGATTATTCTTTTCTAGAGATCCACAGAGCTCACATTGTAGGGAATGTCATTTTGTTTAAAGAAGAATTACTCATATCTGATTAGATTGAATGCGGATTATTTTTTCTATCAGCGAATCGTGAACGGATTCCGAGTTACACATTTTTTCTTATTTTTATAAGATATTAAAGTTAAAAGTTGCATCGAAAATGATACCACAATTTTTTATTTTTTTACTGAAACACTTCACGCAGTCTTCATATTTCATTGTCAAGAATAAAATGTTTCTTTAAGATATGAGGATTTACAATGTAATATTTTACAATTGCAATGATTTTTATTTATTTATTTTTTGTTGATTTTATTTATCACTGTACATTATTATAATAATAGATAAATATTATAATAATAGATAATTATAATACAGCAGAACTAGAAAATATATGTCTTTTTTTACACTATAGACTACATATAACCTTTATTCCAAAAACTAGAGTTTTTTTTTTTTTAATTATTTATTTATTGTAATTTACAACTGTACAAAATAATACAATAGGTAAATATGTAGTATGTTTCATATACACTTGAAAATCTTGGGAAGGAACCACCCATTGGTGGTACTTCAAACATTAATATAAATTAGAAGGTCCCGTGGCCATCTTATTTTCAGACGCCTCGGAGAATTATCAGGGATTGATAAGGATGAAAGATTAAGAATTAATGGGTTAGGATGGTCAAAAAAGACGCATATCTGTTTTGGGTCAAATCTGCAACGAATGGGATGTTAAAGTCTTAGTGAATGAGTTTATTTGTGACGTAATAAGGAGCATCAAGGATTTTGGATTGTAAGGATTGGATGCGGGAGGAATTTGATGGCTTGGTGGAGCCCCAGAGCTCAATTCCATATGTCCAAATTGGTCTGATTATTGTAGTGTATACTAATGTTTTGTTGTGAATGGGAATCTACGAGCAGTTGCTTGTCGTTTCTCATACTTGAGTTATCCACAATTTACACTGAAACCTTATTGTACAAGAGCCCAAGAGGAGAATACAGGCAATTATTTCATCCCAATTTTTAATTACTTAGTTGAAAGCTATGTATAATTACTAGTCAAAATTGATGAGTCTGCCAACTATAAAAGTAGGGGGAATAAAAATTTGCGGCTGTTTCAAAACGTTAAAAATAATTAATTTTTTATTCGGAGCCCTGTATCTTTACAACCACCAACAACAATAGAAAGTCTAAGAGAACATCATCAGATGGTGATTACAATTTGTAGATACAAAGTAGAGTAAATTTTCAAATATGTTAGCCCTAGTTGAGCTATTTACGTGCAATATTTCTCGAGATATAGCTTTTTAAAAAACAATATTCCATAAAAAAAAGTTGTATGAAACATACCGAGAGATCAGTAGTTAGTGAATTTATTTTGAAAACTTTATATCTCAAAAACCATTTGACGTACAGATGCCTATTAGTTCTCAAACGAAAGCTAGTTTAGTGAGCTGTAATGTAGTTTATGACGTTTATTTTGGTAGGAGTGGTAGTTTTCATGAAATTTGCTAAAATAAATTGATTTATAATTGTTCAGACAAAATTTCCATTTGTCCAATTTATATTCATATGTGAATATCATAAAAACTACTATCCATTCAAAGATAAGTGTCATAAACTACTTTATAGTAAGTTAAATTAACTTTATTTTGAATGCTGGCAGACATATGTGCGTCTTATGGATCTAGAGATATATTTTTTCAAAAATCCAACATTTTATTAGACAATTAGAAATTATCATTTTGTGAGTTTATTTTGTCAAATATCATAAAAACTACTATTTCAACAAAGACAAGCATTATTAATTATTTTATAGCTATTAATTTAACTAGCTTTAATTTGAGTAATGGGAGACATCTGTACGTCCTATGGTTTCTGAAATAAATTTTTCATAAAACGTATTATCCGAAGAACTATAAATCAATTTATTTTAGCAAATATCATAAAAATTACTATTCCTACAAAGGTAAAAGTTATAAACTACTTTATAGTACATTAAACTAGCTTTAATTTGATAATTAAACTAGCTAATAGAGATCTGTACGTTACATAGTTCCTGAGATCTAGACTTATCAGAATAAAGTCGCTAACTTCTAATTTTACAGTGGATTTTTTATGAAATTTTAGTGTAAAAAAAAAAACTATATTTCGGGAACTATTGAACGTAAATTTGTCTATTATGGCTCATATTTTAGCAATTTTACTCTACTTCAAATGACGTTCTATTAGGTTTTTTAGTGTGGCTAGTTTTAAAGACAAGGAGCCCGGAAAGTAAATTTTTTTTTTAACTTCAAGTACAACCTTGTAGGTTTCGATTACTACAGCACTTACTTGACAAACACTTTCTATTTACTACAAAAAACTATTTTTCACTATGATAATCAGACATATGTAATTGAGACCACCAAACCATCAAATTCCTCCCTATACAATCCTTACGACTCCAAATCCTTGATGCTCCTTATTACGGCACAAATAAACTCATCAAAAGACCTCAACAACCCATTCGTTGCAGATTTGGCCTGAAATAGATCGTTTCATTCCAAAATGCTTATATATAATAATAATAATAATAATAATAATGGCCTAACGAACCCGAAGGTTCGATCCCGATACCACTAAACGCTCTCTGCTTACATCCTTCCAGTGATGCCCCTCCTAACCCAATTCCACTAAATCTGTTTTAACGCAATCCTCCCATCTACGCTTCGGTCTACCCCTCGGACGTTTACCCGTTGGTCCAATGTTTATTAACATTTCAGGGATTCGCTCGTTAAGCCCTACAACCTTACACGCCCATCTTATACGCCGCAATGCTATAACTTGAATTATATTTACCGGGTGTCCCTTAATTCAGCGTTGTGTAATCTTATAAATTCTCCCGTTAATTCATCCTTCTTCGGTCCGAATATTTTTCGCAATACTTTATTTTCGAAAACCATAAAACGCTGTTCATCCCTTAGTGTAAGAGACCACTTCTCACATCCATAAAGAACAGTGGGAAGGATAATAGTTTCGTAAATTCTAATTTTTAAGTTTTTCGATAGATGGCGCGAAGCTAAGCAGTTTCGAAATTGAAAAATAACAAGCATTTCCCGCCTTCAACCTAGCTTTTATTTCCTCATCAATTTCGTTTTTTCTAGTTACCGTAGAACCTAAATACTTAAACCTGTACAAACGTATTTCCTCCTATATCTATATCACCGAAATTGCTGGCGTTTCTACTGCTAACCATGTATTTTGTTTTACCCGTATTTATTTCCAGACCTAGTTCCTTATTGCAGTTTATTAACGCGGTTGTATTTAGTTCTATAGTTTCTTAGTCCTCACCCAATAATACGAAATCATGGGCACCCAAGCACCGGTATTTTACCACCCAAAGTTAAACCCTTTTCGGTATTCATCACACTTTTAAGGACGTATACTAGTACTAGATTAAATAAGATAGGTGATAAAGAATCACCTTGTTTTAACCCGACCGGACCTCGCACTACTTCTAGTGATCCCTCTTGCACTGCTTCCCTTAATACTCACATAGAGGAAGGACCTGTTAGGAGTTTATTTATCTCTCAAGATAGTTTATTGACTGCCGAAAGCCTTAGTGATACCAATGAATGCAATGAAAGAAGGTAACTTTTCTCGCACAATATTCGGTTTTTGACATTTTTAAAGGTTTTACGCAGTCCTCAATAATTGAATTGTAAAGTTGTATGTGAAGCGAGTTTTTGTTTAGTAAGTACGTTTTGGGCGTATCAAAATTTTTATTCCCACCCCTACTTTTTTTTTCACACTTTTAGCAATTTTAATGTCTTTTACACCTTAATAGCCTCTCTATCATGAATTGGAGGTTTGATAATTTGAATTTCTTTAGAGAAAAGCTTTCGGAGATCTACATTTTTCCTTCTTTTTTTCGTTGTGTTAAGAAGTAAGGAAATTATTACTTTTTATTAGTTTTCCAAACATAATTGAGGGTAAAATACATTTTTTTTAAAATCATTTATTTATTGTTATTTACAAATATATGACATATATACAAGTGAATTTGCTGTAGGTGAGATACAAAGTGACATCATACAAACATGTGGAGAACTCCAATAACATTTCTAGAGGAAAAGATCCCAAGGCCATCTTCTTTTCAGACGCCTAGGAGGATTATTAGGTAATGAAGGAGAATCCAGGTTAGAAACAAGTGGATTTGGGTGGTTGGGAAGTTTTCCATGGAAGGAATGGTATCTGGTTCTGGCCAAATCGGCAACATGGGACATTGAGGTCCTAAAAGATGACTTGATTTGTGACAATGTAATGTAGCATTAAGGATTTTACGAAGGATTTTGGACTGTAAGGATTGGATTCGGGAGGAATTCGATGGTTTAGTGGAGCCCCAAAGCTGAACTCCGTATGTCCAGATAAGCCTTATAATAGTCATGTAGATCGATCTTTTGTAATGGATTGGCAATTTAGACCGTTTGTCTAGTAAATGTTGTAATAGTCGAAATCGACGAGCAGTTTCCTGTCATTTCAGTCTTGTATGAGGATTCCATGTCAGTATTTTGTCCAGATGTAGTCCTAAGTAACGGATCTGTTCAACAGGAATAAGTGGGGTATTATTAATGGATATTGTAGGGGAAGAGGTCATTAGTTTACGACGAAGCGTAAATGTGGTGGAATTTATTGGAATTAATTTTAATCCTCCAATTTTGGCAAAATTCTTCAAGGGTGGTGAAGTGGGATTGGAGGGTTTGGGATACAATATGAGGATCATTGTTCACTGAAAATACATTTAAAGCGAGTAAGTTGTATTGCTTACGTTTCTAGTTGGTGTCTTCCTTTAATGTCCTAGTAATTTACAAAATAATATTGCATATGATGTGTTGTTATAGCAGACTTTATTTGTTTGCTTTTGTCCGGAGTCAAAGCCTCCTTTTAGGCCCAACCTTTTTTAAAATGTCGGGACTTGGCCTTAAATTATAATGTAGAGTTTTTCTTCCAATTGAAGTAGGCTGATCTAGTTAATATCGGTTCGTAATAATCTTATAAAATCCTTATTAAATTTAATCTTAATGAATTTTAACATAAGAAGCGATTGTAAATCTTCTAGTTTTGCAACATGCTCTTGGGACCAGAAGAATATGAATTTTTATCTTCAAATACTATACAAAATAAAAATTAGGTATAGTGGATTTTTAAATTATGGAATAATCATTTTAAATTTTTAATTAGAAAATAGTTCTTTCTTAGCTTATATTTAGTTAGTTACATGTAAATTACATTATAAAAAATTTTAAATATGAAAATGACCCATGGAAATTATCTGTAATCAAAATGATTCCCAAATCCCAAAAGCCACCTGAATACCCATCTTCCTTCCGTTATATCTCTTTGTTACCTATCATGGGCAAAATCCTTGAGAAACTCATCTTAAAACGTCTGTACCCTATCCTTGATTCTAACTACATAATCCCTGATCACCTTTAAGTTTGGATTCGGAACATCTCACTCCACTATCCAGCAATACCATCGTGTGGCTGATGTCTCATCTTCATTGGAGCGTGGAATGTACTGCTCGGGGGTCTTTCTTGATGTAGAACTGTTGATCGAGTCTGGCACCCAGGACTGCTATAAAAGATCCGTAAATTTCTACCCCCTACATACTTTCTCATTATCCGTTCTTATCTCTCCGACAGACTATTTCAAATAAATCACAACAGCGCTTATTCTCCCTATTCCGCCAGTCTGCTGGTGTACCTCAGGGTAGTATCCTTGGCCCTATCCTTTATACAGTTTTCACAGCTGACATCCCAACTCATCCTAACTCTATCCTCACCATGTATGCCGATGACACATGTCTATTGTCAACTATGAACAATGATCCTTGTATTGTAAGACTAAAAAGACAATCAACTGCTCGTCGATTCCCACTATTACAACATTTACTAGACTAACGGTCTAAATTGTCAATCCATTACAAAAGACTGATCTACATGACTGTTATAAGGCCTATCTGGACATACGGAGTTGAGCTTTGGGGCTCCACTAAACCATCGAGTTCCTCCCGAATCCAATCCTTACAGTCCAAAATCCTTCGTAAAATCCTTAATCCTCCTTTCTTTGTCATAAATCAAGTCATCCATCAAGACGTCTTGTTGCCGATTTGGCCAGAATCAGATACCGTTCCTTCCATAATAAACTTCTCAACCACCCAAATCCACTTGTTTCTAACCTGGCTTCTCCTTCATTACCTAATAATCCTCTTAGGCGTCTGAAAAGAAGATGGCCTCGAGATCTTCTCCTCTAGAAATGTTATTGAAGCTCTGTGCGTAGATTCTCCACATATTTGTATTATGTTACTATGTCATCTACAGCAAATTTACTTGTTGTATATATTTGTATACAGTTGTAAATAACAATAAATAAATTATTAAAAAAAGAAATATGAAAATTACTGTTTAGCAGAGGAAGCATGAATAATAGCTAGTTCAAAGAATAATGATTACCGATCCGTACCTTATTAAACGTCTGGGTCATACACATCCCTACGAGATTTACTAATACTATTCTTAATAATAATTACTACTACTTATTAACACTAATAGTAAATTTCATTAAATAAATAAAAATTATCATCAATTAGAGACAATAAGGAAAAGGACCTGAGGATAAAGAAGTCATAGTTTTATGAAGGACAACACAAGCAATGACAGTCCATTACTCACATGCATGACCAATAATAGCGATTATTTTAACTTTAGTTTCATGCTTCACTATTAAATAAGGTTTTCCTAAACTCCCGTTAGATCTTTAGGCGTGTTTGAATAACTTATAATGCAATTAGTAACAGTTATTAAGATTTGGTTTGAACAATCTTAGCTTTTGTAAGGAAAAGAAAGTTTTAAAATGCAACTCTTTGAGTTTGAATTTATAAATCACCTTTTTTCAACAAAGTATCTTTTTTTTTTGATTGATAGATTTATTTATTGATAGATATTACAATCTGCCACACAGTTGTCGGCAATAAGTAATAGTGATGAATGATCTCATACATACTAAAATTTAAAAAAAATAAATAAATAAATAAAAAATTCTCTTAAAATATATATAAACAAAAGAATAGACAAGATGAACATAATCAAACTATCTGTATGAAAAATAAATAAATAAAATAACATCAAAAAACCTACCTATATCCTAGATCTCCTCACTCTTCGTTCATCCATCCACTCATTAAACACCAGATCCCATCCAAATGAGTTATATATGCCCTCCTATAGAACCTCCTTCTTCAGCAAATCCTTCGTCATACGTGCAACCTCCCTCTGGAATTCTCTTTCCATCTCCATTCGCCAATCCTCATCCATTCTCTCCTTTAAACAACACCTATTCCTTCATTTATTGAATAACCAAACCTCCACATCTTTGTAATCAAATAAATAGGCAG
>NW_027105695.1:360089-361649 GCF_000696795.3 Halyomorpha halys | reverse complement strand
TAAACAATAACATAAGGGTCTGGAAGGAAGGTTATAAACATAAAGGCTTATACAACAAGTTGCTGAGAAAATCCGCTAGGGACTCTTATGCATTTAACGTTTAATATGACTTCAAATAGGGCTGCTCACAATCCTATAGTTATAACATTTAACATGGTAAAACATATAACATTTAACACAACATCATGAATACCCCTAATATTCAACAAAGTATCTAGCAAAGTATTCCTACTATTGGTTACGTTTGCTTTGGGTTATTTAAATTGTGTGATTAGGGCATGTCATTAGTGGTTTCTTTTTATCAATTTGAAGAGGTGTGGTGTAAGTTCTAAATGAATAAAAAATGACTTTATAAAAAATGTGTGTGTACGTATTTACTTTGTGTGTGTATATATTAGTACAAGAGTCGAGAAGAAAAAAAAAAGGCTGCTATTTCACCCAAATATTTAATTACTTTAATGAAAACTATGTATAATTAATAGTCAAAACTGATGAGTCTGTCTCATTAAAGAAGAAAGATTAGTAATTTGTTAATTTATTTTGAGAAATCAATATCTCAGGAACTAAGTGACAAACAGATGTCTATTAGCACTCAAATTAAAGCTAGTTTAATGTACTATAAAGTAGTTTATGACTTTTACCTTCGTAGGAATTGTAGTTTTCATGATATATGCTAAATTAATTGATTTATAGTTGTTCGGACAATAAGTTTAATGTATGAAAAACCTTATTTCAGGTACTACTACATACAGCAGTCTGTCAGTACTCAAATTAAATTTAGTTAAATTTGCTATAAAATAACGTTTATCATTGTAGGAGTAGCAGTTTTTATGATATTCACAAAATGTTAATTTCTGGTTGTTCGTATTAAATGATTGATTTTTGTAAAATATATCTCTAGACCCATAAGACCTACATATGTCTGCCAACACTCAAAATAAAGTAAATTTAACTTAATATAAAGTAGTTTATGACACTTATCTTAGTAGGGGTAGTAGTTTTTTGGATATTCGAATATAAATTTGAAAATTTGTTCGAACAACTATAAATCAATTTATTTTAGCACATATTATGTAAACTACTACTCCTACGAAGGTAAACAATATAAACTACTTTACAGCTCATTAACCTAGCTTTAATTTGAGTGCTAATAGACATCTATACGTCAAATTGTTTTTGGGGTGTAGATTTTCCCAAATAAATTCTCTAACTACTGATCTTTCAGTTCGTTCCAAACAACATTTTTATGAAATGTTGCTTTTTAAAAAGCTATATCTCGAGAACTATTGGACGTAAAAAGCTCTATTAGGGATTCTATTTTAGAAAATTTACTCTACTTTAAATGATGCAATCTTAGATTTCTTATTACTGTTGGTAGTTTTAAAGACATAGTGCTCAGAATGAAAAATTAATTATTTTTAACGTCAGATTGAAAAGACAGGAAACTGCACGCCGATTTCGCTTATTACAGCACTTACTAGACAAACGGTCTAAACTTCCAACACTTTACAAAAGACTGATCTACATGACTGTAATAAGGCCAATCTGGACATATGGAGT
>NW_027105695.1:355149-359044 GCF_000696795.3 Halyomorpha halys | reverse complement strand
ATGGCCTCTAGATCTTCTCCTCTAGAAATGTTATTGCAGTTCTATCAGTGGGTAGATTCTCCACATGTTTTTATCATGTTACTATGTCACCTACAGCAAATTTACTAGTTGTATATATGTGTATACAGTTGTAAATATCAATAAATAAATTATTAAAAAAAAAAAAAAAAATCAGTATCGTATAAGTGCATTAAACAACATATTTTTTAAACTAAAACCGTTGTAAATTGTAAACAAGGTTGTGTTTTCGAAATATGTTTCATGCAAATAATCAATTTAATCCTCTATATTTGATAATACAGCTTGGATCGGATTTAACTCACAGCACACTAGGAACCGGCCTAATTTCACAGAGCTTGTGCTACAAATAAATAACTGAGCGGGATAAGAAAATTGTATTTAAAATGTAACATTGTTCGGGTGCGGTGAAATAATTCATATAGTAAATAAACTATTTATTCTATTTATTATGTCTCAATGTTTCACCCCACATTGCATGGCTAGAAAGGTACGAACAACTAAAGTAATGTAAAAGAGTATGAGCATAAGATGACATGAAATGGAAATAATAGGGAAATATCTTACAGTCGAGCGTTATTCTGAACAATTCACCTCCTTGCACAACCGTTTTTCTAGTAAAAATACTTCCTTACTAAGTACTGCACCCTTGAGCCTTCATGGTTTGTAGCGGTACAGATATTAATTTTTAATTACAATAATTACAAAAATTAATAATTGTCTTGGAAGATCGTTGGTCGATCGTTTGCAATTGATATAAGGAGTGCCTTCTTCCAGATCCAAGTGTGCTAAAAATAACTCAAATCGCAAATAAACTCTTTATTATGAACCAACGTTTCGCCCCTATTTTCAGAGCTTCTTCAGGGCTAAAAAAGAAACATAACTAAAATAATGTAACAAAGTAAGAGAATAACATAATATGAAATAAAAGTAAACTAAGATAAGGCTAAAAATTATGTAAAATATTATATAAAAATAAACAGAGTAAGTTTCTTTATTTTATATCATTAGCCCTGATGATCCTGCAAAGTGGGGCGAAACATTAGTTCATAGTAAATAGTTTATTTACTATTTGAGTAATTTTAAACACACCAGGACCATCTAAAACATTGCTCTCCTCATATTACACACGATCGATCAATGATCTTCCAAGAAAATTATTCATTAAATCGATGTCCCTACAATAAATATTACAATCTACTACAACGTTGTGGGCAGTAGGTAATAGTGATGACTGATCACATTCATACTAAAATAAAATAACATAAAAATAAATAAATCTCTAAATATATACAAACAGAAGGATAGAGAAAATGAACATAATCAAACCAGGTACATGAAAAAATATATAAATAAAATAAAAGAATCTTAAGTCACTTTTACACACTTATATACAATCGACCTGAGGATCCCTGAGCTCACTCTATCCCCCACGTGTGAGGGGTAGAGCAGAGCTCAAGAGATCCCAGCACATCCCTCTCGCCGCATCACTGGTAATAAGCCAGTGGAGGCTGAGTAAGTGCGCTAAAGCTACAAACCATAGTTATTATCATTATCATATTTTTATATATCACTCTTGTAATTCGCATATTTCAAATAAAATCGTTATTGATCAACTTCATCCTCCACTTTGTATATTTTCGATTCATGTCACTGTGTCAAAATCTATCTACCGGAATAGGTGTGTGGTCATGGTTCGTTCTGTACTTATTTATTATTATTATTAATTTTATTTTTACTTATTCTTTCTCAACCTTTATTTAATCTCAATTTATTTCTTTATTTTCCGGCTTTTAGTGTGTTAAACTTTGTTTTCCCATATCTTCTTTCCTATTTTTACATGTTATTACGTCTCCCTTTCATTTTTAACCTAATAGTTTTGTATTTTGTTTTATATTCTTATTATTGTTTATTTAATTTTAATACTATTTTAAATTCTTCTTTTCGTTCATTTGCGTATAATTTCTTTTCACTTATATTTACATAATTTTAACCCTATCTTAATTTACCTCTTTGTATCTTTTTATACTACTATATCAAAATATGTTTAGTTGTTTTTGTATCGTTTTATCTCTGATAAATTGGGGTAAAATGTCGGAAAATAAATAGTTTTAACTATTTTTTGTTTTCTTTTGACCACGCCCCTGGCCATCTTTTTCTTAATACAGATCCGCTATCTTAGACATCTGGACAAACAACTTGAAATAAATCAAATAAATAACAGCTTGTGTTATAGATTCATTTTTAACAAACAATATTATTACCTATAATTAAATATAAATTAACACCTCACATCCAAATTCAATTGACTTTTTCATAGGGTAATTTGAGGTATGTTAAATTATTTTTAATAATTAATAATAATTTATTTTTATTAATTATTTTTAATTTTTAATATTTTAGGTATGTTAAATTATTAGTAATAATAATGTTGTTAAAATTGTTGCAAATGAATGTATAGTAAAATCTGTTAATTGTTAGATTATCCTGAGGATGGCCGAATTAACCAAAAGGTTGGACTGTTGATACAATAAAGGATGTTGGTACTTAACGAAGATACCATTTGATTTATTTAATAAATAAATGAATTAATTTTAACTTTGACTTTAACCCCCATATCTCCTTTCCTATTTTTACATGTTATTACGTCTCCTTTTCATTTTTAACAGTTTTGTATTTTGTTTTATATTCTTATTATTGTTTGTTTAATATTAATACTACTTTAAATTCTTCTTTTCGTTCATTTGCATAAATTTCTGTTCACCTATATTTACATATTTTAACCCTATCTTAATTTACCTCTTTGTATCTTATTATCCTACTATACCAAAATATGTTTAGTTGTGCAATATATGACAGTGAAACGTAATATCTGTATTGCTCAGAATACTCTGAATTTTTCAGTTCTGGGATTGAAAATTGATAACACATTGAGAATGTCTAGAAAATGAGAGTAAATAATTTGAATAAAGTTCTTTTACTAAATAACCATTTATGCGAAAATTGAAATTTCAAAGGATACGACCCAATACAATAAATTACTTATTTTTAATTATAACCAAACATTTTTTCATAATACAATAACTTCAGTTAGAGATTAATTCTAGTACAATACAACATGTAAGCTATAACAAATGGAGTGCTCTAATTATGTCATCTACCAAGCCGTGAGCTAATAACGATTACCTCAAGACTAAGGCGGATTATATTGTCATCGTGATAAATTAATCTGTGTTTATCAAGATTTAATAAAAAAATAAATAAAAATTAAAAATAGATTACGCGAAGTTGCAATCGAACTCTAAAATGATAAAGAAATATAAACGGAATGAGTCACAAATCACACGTTTACAATATTTACTTTTCTACAGCTTCTTCAAGAGGATTTTAAGTATTCTAGATGTACAATTTTTTAACAGATGATTGCGTTTCAGCTCTGAATTCTGAAAAATTTAGTTCAGTGCGTGCATCATACAACGTCCACGTAGCACCCTACGTAAAGTTTTGTATACGAGTATATTAGTGGGTGACGAAGTTATAGCTATTTTTGTGATTTTCGAATTTGAAAAAAAAAAAAAAAAAAAATGTAAAGACCGAGGTGGTAAAAATTATGAAAATTTTTTGAAAATATTTTTATTTTTATATAACTTTTAAGTTAAAATTAATTCATTTATTTATTAAATAAATCAAATGGTACCTTCGTTAAGTCTCAACATTCTTTATTATATCAACAGTCCAACGTTTCGGACAATTCGGCCATCCTCTGGGATAATCTAACAATTAACAGATTTTATTATACATTCATTTGCAACATTTTTAGCAACAATATTAGTACTAATAATTTAACATACCTTAAATATAAAAAATTAAAAATAAT
>NW_027105695.1:342432-353154 GCF_000696795.3 Halyomorpha halys | reverse complement strand
TGTCAAAATATTTTTAGTTGTTTTTTTTATCTTTTTAGCCATGATGAAGCTTTAAAAAGTGGGACATAATGTCGGCAAATAATTTATTTTTAGGTATTTTTCGTTTTCTTTTGTCCGCACCCCTAACCATCTTATTCATAATTTGATATGATACAGTCAATTATTTATATATAATATACAAAAATCATTCTTTTTATTTTTTATTCAGAGCTCCATATTCTTAAGTATTAAATAATTCATAATAAAAGTTCCAAAGATACAGTGATATTCTTTCAAATCTATATTGCAGATAGAGATAATTGGGACATTTAAAAAGCTTTTAGAATTCGTTCTTATCTACTGGTAGTCACGGAAGGTAACAGCTTATTAATCATATCATAGAATACGTTCGATTAATCGATTAATCGATCAATTAGAAATTAAAAACAAAGAGATAATGATAAGTTATTTGTTTATTTTAAATCCTTATTTGCAATTGTTTTTTATGATGTTAATTGTTTACATTTCCTAAAACAATCAATACAATAATTTTCTAATCTTATTACTAGCTGCTCAATTTTTGATTACTTTAATGAAAACTATAAACTCAGCCCATATACCTTCTGTAGACGACCCTGAAATTAAATCTTATGACTGTGACTGTCTCACTAATATTAATAATATAAAAATATGTTGCTGTAAAACACTAAATGTTGTAGAAAAATATAAATATCTAGATATTACTGTGGGTAGTGCTTTTTCTTGGGAACATAAAAAATAATTAATGTTTAAAGAGATTAAGAGTATACTCATATAAAATTTATTACCTCCAATTTGTAATTAACAGAGAAGCTTTAATAATGGTGTTCAAAGTATTATTTGAATCGATATATCGATATGGTGCAAAGCTTAGTCATAGTCATTTATCAAAACTTGCAAATCTACAAAATCTTACGAGGAGAAGATGGTTGGGGGAGCGGTCAAAGAGAAACACAAATAAGTTACTGTAACTTATTTTATTTTACCATTTGTCGTCACCCTCTCACACGCTTTCTTCCTCTAAATATTTTCTATTTTGTTTATTTTTACCCTCTCGTAACGTTTTCTTTATAACAAAACACTTAGTCATTCTTGTAACGGATTTTTTAATTCAGAGTTTGGCCGTCATTGGCACAGTATCCATTAGGCGTTTGATTTTCAAGCTAACAGTTTCGTTTTATTCTTTTTTTTTTCTTTCCCCTTTCTTTATTTTACCACCCCTTCTTTTCTCCATTTTCCTTACCCACGTTATAAGTTATGTTCACTATATTATTATTGGTGTTTTAAAAAAAAAATTTATTTTATTATTTTTTTTTTCTATTAATTTCTTATGGTATACTTTACTTATATTTTGTCTCTTTATAAATTATTATTGTTACATATATTTTCTTCCTTTCAATTTTCTTTTTCTTTCCATATTTCAATTTTTAAATTATTAATAACTAATATGTTCATACTTCTTTGCATTATATAACTTCATTTTTATTTCATTTCCTTAATTATGTTATTTTACCCCCTTTTTCAATTACCTATAAAAGTCGAACTCCAGGCGCCGCTGTAATCACGTGACAGTTGATGCACTGCGATCGTAAATAATTTCGAGTTTAATAAACTAAGCGTTTTAAGGTTGTCTGAGTCCAAACAACCTAGTTTCCTAAAATTTTCTGTGTGTGTGGGTGGGTGTATTTGTACATGCGAACAACCTAGCTCATAAACGAAAAATCGTAGAAACTAATATTACATATTTAGGACAGATATATTGGATCAACTTATATAAATTTATATAAATGATTTTATACCTTTTTTTTTTTAATTTTATCGAAATTCGAAAATCAATGTACAATTCTTAATAAATCTTCAATATTTACTTGGTTTTATCCTCATAGAAATAGTTTACCTATATTCCACTCTAGATTCCAATCATATAATCCCTCATCACCAGTTTGGATTCCGAACATCCCACTCCACTATCCAGCAATGTCATCGTGTGTTGGACGTAGTCTCGTCTTCTTAGGAGCGCGAGTTAAGGAACCGGTATTATAAATTTAAACAATTGCCCCTTGCCCAACTATAGGTTCAGTCACTTTAGACGTATGGTTCCATATGTTCACATTCCCTTACAATTTTATAGAAAAAGGAACCCAATAAAAACGACTAGGTTCTAGGAAGGCCCTTGAGACCCTTCTAACAGCCCTTTCAAACCCTTAGTATTCTGTGTCAATAGCAAGGGCTGAAACTTTGGCAGGTACATGCTGTCATCTCACAATGGACTTGCATCAGTCTAACTATTTTATGTTTAACACATGAAAGTTAGTTCTCACAAGATCATGACTCCAATTTCTTGGAAGCCTCACACCCTGCTTCTAGTCACGCCTTTTTCCCCCTCCCAGATATTTACTTCTAATTTCATAGGCTCTCTAGGCTCCGCCTAATTTCCTAAATTAATTGGTCCAAACCTAAAGGTAGATAGATATTTGTAATCACTAAACTATGTTGTGCTTGTAATTTGTAAAGAATAAAGTCAATTTAGTCTTCACTGATTTTTCTGCTATTTAATTCGCGGAATGTACTGCGCGGGAGTCTTTTTCGATGTAGAGCAGGCTCTAATCGAGTCTGGCAGTCGGGACTGCTTTACAAACAACGTAAATTCCTACCTCCAACATACTTTTTCATCATCCATTCCTTTCTTATTAATAGATTATACAGAGAAAACCACAATGGTTCCTATTCATCCCTCTATTCTGTTTCTCAAGACAGTATCCTCGGTCCCGTCCTCTATAGCGTCTATATAGCTGACATCCTAACCAATATTAAAACTACCATCACCACGTTTGCCGATGACACATGTGTGCTCGCAGTTAATAATAACCCTTTAATTGTATCCCAAACTCTCCAATCCCATATCACAGCACTCGAAGGATGGTGTCGAAATTGGAGGATAAAATAAATCCCATCAAATCACTTCTAATCTGCGTCAAAGGACTACTGTCTGCCTTATGGCATTCTTTAATAATGTTGATCTCACCCCTGTATTGTTGCGGATTTTTTTTATTTTTCTTGAATATGTTCTTCCAACGCCATTCCAGGTGAGTGTGTTAAGGCATCAACTAAGCAACCTCGAAATTATATTAACACTTACATTATACTATAACATTTGGTATCATGACAACGAGTGTCTTGACGGCAACTATTATGCAGTGCAACCATTGGACCATAACATCTGGGTAACAAGAAGAAATTATTCCTGCCATTGACTACCACCAGAAATCATAATTTTTTTGGTTTCAAATTTGGTTGTGGCATATGTTCTGGTCTTTCGTCATTATTTAACCCCTGACCTGACCGACGCATGTTGTCATGTTCAATCCACTTTCATCACACGTGATTATCCTTTCGAGAAAAGGCTCATTTTTTTGCCTAGTAAGCAATGAATCGCTTGAGCTCAAGTACATGAGGCACCCATCTACCCTTTTTACTTTACCAATGGTCTTAAAGTGTCGAGAAACTGGCCATACACTTGTATTCAGTTGTTCTAAAAGTCACTTAACTTTGTTAAGGGTTCTCTTGTACAGAAAGCCTTTAACTTTGTTAAGGGTTTTCTTGTACAGAAAGCCTTTAACTTTGTTAAGGGTTTTCTTGTACAGAAAGCCTTTAACTTTGTTAAGGGTTTTCTTGTACAGAAAGCCTTTAACTTTGTTAAGGGTTTTCTTGTACAGAAAGCCTTTACCTTTGTTAAGGGTTTTGTTGTACAGAAAGCCTTTACCTTTGTTAAGGGTTTTCTTGTACAGAAAGCCTTTAACGTTGTTAAGGGTTTTCTTGCACAGAAAGCCTTTAACTTTGTTAAGGGTTTTCTTGTACAGAGAGCCTAAGTTTATCGTCGTAAATTGCTGATGGAGGTCTGGTCTGATCTGGGTCGGTTACCCAAATTGTGTCACCAGCCAAAAATATTCCAAACCACTGGCGATTGGTGCATTCGGCTGCTGAGTGTCCAACTTTAAAATCTTAAAAAAAAACCATGGTGATCATATTTGATGACATCCTAAACAATGTGTAATCATTCGAATGAGAGTAAATATCATAAAAAAACGGAGAGGATTATAATCTGTAAACGTAAATCTAGTAAACTAGTCCACTAATCCCGCTTTGAATTTCTTATATAATAAAAACGGAGATATTATATGAAATGACCCAACATATAGAAACAATTATTATGGATGTGGCGAAGAATAGAGATGGTGGGGAAGAGTAAAGTGACACGTATCAATATGGTGAATGCTGGTATCTCAAGATCCCAAGGTATGCCAAAATCGAAAAACAACATTTTTGCAAAAACATCTTGAGAATCGATTAGTCTTAAGTGAAAGATCAAATACTTTTAAAAGCAATATAAATTTAACAGTCTGAAATTCGTAGAATTTTGAATATGGTTTGAACTCTGAGTTATCAATGTTCGAATTAATTTATCGCCTCCTTGTGAAAACGTCAATCGGTTTATCCTCAACCACCACTTATCATCAAATGTTCGAGCATTTGTTTGTTTAGTATTATTTAAAATTGTTTGAAGTGCCATAATGTACCGGGGAAAGATTGATACTAATACTTGAAAAATATTTTTAGGTGCCATTATTTTTCGATTAACAAAGACGTACCATTTCAGATTGTTACCTCCTTATAATGGTAGTCATTAATTGAAGTAGACACTCCTATGAATTTTTTTTAATTTGTTGAAATTTTATACGTTACTTATATAATTTAAATAAAATATTAATTCCTCGCTTAACCCTCTATACCTTGTAACTCAAAAAAAATTTTAAACAATAAAAATTAAGATTTACATGCTTAAAACTATAGTACAAGAGCCGGGAAGAAAAAAAGGCAGTTATCTCACCCCAATTACTTCAATAAAAACTATGTATAATTACCAGTAAAAATTGATGAGTCTGCCAAGTATAGGTAGGGGGATTAAAAATGGCGGCTGTTTCAAAACCTTAAAAAAAACATTGATTTTTCATTCGGAGCTCAATATCTTAAAAACAAACAACACTAGAAAACCTAAGAGAACATTATTTAAAGAAGAGTAAATTTGCTAAAGTATAAGCCCTAAAAGAGCTATATGTCCAAAAGTTCTCGAGATAAAAAAGCAAAATTCCATAAAAATTTACTGAAAGATTAGTAGGTAGTTAATTTATATTGAGAATTCTATATCTCAGGAACTATGAGACGTACTTATGTCTTTTAGCACTCAGATTAAAGCTAGTTTAATGGACTATAAAGACGTTTATGACCTTTACCTTCGTAGGAATTGTAGTTTTCCTGATATTTACTAAAATAAATTGATTTATAGTTGTTGGGACAATAAGTTTATTGATGAAAAACTTTATTTCAGAAACTAATGGACGTACTAATGTTGGCCAGCGCTCAAATTAAAGCTAGTTAGATTTACTATAAAACAGTTAATATGTTTATCTTTGTAGAAGTAGTAGTTTTTATGATATTTGTCAAAATAAACTCACAAAATGTTAATTTCTAGTTGTTCTAATAAAATATTGGATTTTTGATAGAATCTAGATCCAAAAGACGCAACTATGCCTGCCAACACTCAAAATAAAGGAAATTTAACTTACTATAAAGTAGTTTATGACACTTATCTTAGTAGGGGTAGTAGTTTTTATGATATTCACATATGAATATAATTTTGGCAAATGAAAATTTGTCCGAACAACTATAAATCAATTTATTTTAGCAAATTTCATGTAAACCATTACTATTAAGAACATAAACATCATAAACTACTTTATAGCTCATTAAACTAACTTTAATTTGAGTGCTAATAGACATCTGTACGTCAAATGGTTTTTGAGATATAAATTTTTCAAAATAAGTTCACTAACTATTGATTTTTTAGTACGTTCCATTATGAAATGTTGCTTTTTAAAAAGCTATATCTCGAAAACTATTTAACGTAAATAACTCTATTAGGGCTCATATTTTAGCAAATTTATTTTTCTTTAAATGACGTTCTCTTAGGTTTTCTTATCAAATTCTAAAAAAAATATCTAAGAATACTAAACAACTATTCATATTATGCAAGAAAAACCAAGTTACATTCAAAAATAAATATCAATGCTGTGCTAAAATATAAGTTGTAAAATAAGTTCGTGGCGTTGTGACTGGTGATTTCAATTAATACTTCAGATTCTTGTAAATAGTTTCAATGAATTATATATTACCCATTTTAATCATTACATGTTCCCATCTTTCAGATAAATTTTTAATTCCGTCCTTGCAGAACTTTTGCGCAATGAACTCCTCTTAGTGCGTTTAGCAGTCCTCGACCGAATTAAAGTGTTTTCCGTTAACAGTTTTGAAGAGCCCGAAATAAGTGAAAATCTGTTGGGGCAAGGTGGGTGGGGAATCACATCCCAGCCAAAGTCCAATAATTTCTGCCGGGTCTGCAAAAACACAAGGACGGGCGTTATCGTGATTGAAAACTATGCCTTTTCGATTATGAGACACAAATGATTTGGAACACTTGCATGAGATATGTTAAGCGTTTCTGCGATATCCCGTGTCGTAGAGTGAGGGCTGTCTGTGACCAATGCTTGAATTTGGTCATCAACAGTTGAAGGACGACTCGAGCGCTTTGCTTCTTCCAAGTCAAAATTTCCGGTTCTGAACCGAGGAAACAGACGGTACTTTCTCCTAAGGCATCATCTCTATACACACTTCAAAGTTTCTTAACCGTCTGTGCATCGGATTTTCCTTTTTGGAAATAAAACATCATTAAATGACGAAAATAAAATTTTTTTCTCTTTCATTTTGAGCAAGCAAAATACCACTTAAAGATAAGTTAACTCGGTTGAAACTGATGCTTAAAAGCACCTTAACTAATCCCTTTTTAGAATATATAAACATAATTGACCAAGTAAAAATGATTTTATAAACACAGAGAGAATTAAATTGAAATATTGAAAAATTATTTTACAACCCATTGAAAATTGACTTATACTTTTATATAATTGTGCTAGAACTCACTACTTTTAATAATTACGATTATATAATGAGAAATTATAGAAAATCAATAATCTATAGATATGAAAATAATACTAGACATATATTGCTGTATAATTCGTCAATACTATTTGGGTATACAACTGGATGGACATCTAACGTTTTGTTCCCATCTAGATCAAAAGGGTCAGAAGGGCATCCTACCGCCTACACCATCTCCTAACACCATCGGCCCTTTCTCTCATTTTATAACTTCAAATCAAGCAGTATATACCGTCGAGCACTCTTATACGCTGATCCCTTGTTCATCGACTTCACCGATGGTACACAGCGCCATCTACAAAACTTCCAAAATACGATACTGCGGAAGATCGTCCGGACTACATGGTAGAAGAAAAAACTGCCGACTCTTCACAAATTACTTGATGTCCCAACGGTCCCGGACTTTATCAGCAGGAGACTTTAAATTCCTGGACTCCTTGGAACATGAACCTAACCCTCTATTCCAGACGCATTATAGCCACAGGGGTAGTAGTAATCTGTACATATTGTAAATTGTCGTAGTTATAGGCTAGTTTTTAAGTTCAATAACTCCAACTAGTGGTATGCCCCAATGCATCAAATATCACATAGTTTAATGATTGGAGAATTTTGTCGGGGGGTGCGGTCAGCAAAGAACAACATAAATAAACAAAACCATATTTATTTATTTTATGCCATAAGGCACCCCCCGACAAACTTCTCCAATCATTAATCTACGGTCAACTATCTCCACCTCACATAGTTTAATTCAAATTATAATGTCAAACACTCAACCACTACATTCCTCTTTTAAAATGTAATCAAGTCTCTGTTAAATACAAAACTATATTTCAAATAGGGGCTTTAGAAAAAGAAATCAATAATGACCTGTATTTCATATTTAAACTTTTTTTTTTTTCTTGTAGTCCATTTAATATATTTTTTAATTTATTTATTGATGTTTACAACTGTATAAAAAATACAAGCAAATTTGAAGTAAGATCATAATGATATGATATAGCATGTTGAGAAACTTACTGGGGGTAGAACTCTAAAAACAATATAAGGTCACGAGGCCATCTTCTTTTCAGGTGCCTCGGAGGATTGATAGGAATGGAAGAGGAAGCAAAGTTAGAAGCTAGTGGGTTTGGGTGGTTAGGGAGTTTATAATGGAAGGAATGATATCGGGTTCGGGCTAGATCGGTTACATAAGGAACATTTATGTCTTTATGGATGGTTTGATTAATAACAAAATCAGGGGCATTGAGGATTTTACGAAGGATTTTGGATTGGATACGGGAGGAATTGGAAGGTTTCGTGGATCTCCAAACTTCGTATGTTCAGATGGGCCTTATTATTGTCATGTAGATCAGTCTTTTGTAATGAGTTAGAAGTTAAGACAGTTTGTCTAGTAAGTGCTGTAATAGTCGGAATCTGCGTGCAGTTTCCTGTCTTTTCAGTCTTGTGTGTTTAATATCAAAATGAATTTTAAAGAAATTCAATTTTATATTCAAATAAATGAATAACTAAGTAAAAATGAATTTAATTAGAGTACAGCTCCAAAAATTATAATAATTATTGTACATACATTGTACAATATTTATGAATTAAAAATATATCTATCTCTGTATCATATAAAAAACTTTCAGTGATCACCGTGTAATATTTTATTTTATACTCCCGTATTTTATTTTATACTCTCGTATAATCCCAGCAACGAGAAATTGGGCAGTTGGGCGGACACGGGGTACCCCCCTCCCCCAGGATATATATAAAAAAAAATCTTAACATATATTTTCGGATTTTGAATCACTTTAAAAGTTGATCTAGTGATGTATATTCACAAAAGGTTGTGAAAATATTTACCGCGGCCGAAACATAAGATTATAATCTCTTTGTCCTCCTGAATGGGTCCTTCTTGGAATGGTTAAAAAGAAGACTGGCCGAAGCCCTCTCCATCAGTCAACTGGGCTAGGCAAATATTACAACAACGAGTTGGCCTCCCACCTCTATAATGTTAATTTTTCATATTATAAAATTTAAAAAACTTAAAAAAAAAAACTATTGTATTAATTTAACTTATCTATGCATTGGGTAAAATACCGGTGTTTGGGTATGCTGATTATTTGGTTTTATTGGCTGAGGACAAGGAAACTATAGAAGCAAATACAACTACGTTAATAAACTCCAGTAAGGAACTAGGTCTTGAAATAAATAAGAATAAAACAAAATACATGGTTAGCAATAGAAATGCGAGCAGATTTGGTGATATAGATATAGGAGGAAATACCTAAATCTAAATAAACAGTTAGATAAGTTTAAGTATTCAGGTTCTATGGTAACTAGAAAAACGAAATTGATGAGGAAATAAAAGCTAGGTTGAAGGCGGGAAATGCTTGTTATTTTTCAATTTCGAAACTGCTTAGCTCGCGCCTTCTATCGAAAAACTTAAAAATTAGAATTTACAAAACTATTATCCTTCCCACTGTTCTTTATGGATATGAGACGTGCCCTCTTACACTAAGGGATGAACAGCGTCTTAAGGTTTTCGAAAATAAAGTATTGCGAAAAATATTCGGTCCGAAAAAGGATGAATTAACGAAAGGAAATTAAAAAGAAGATTACACAACGCTGAATTAAGGGAATTACACCAGGTAAATATAATTCAAGATATAGCATTGGGGCGTATAAGATGGGCGGTGTAAGGTTGGTGACGAGCGGATTAGGCTCAGGTCCAAGTGCGCTCGGTTCGGTACGTTGTGGGTTCGATTCCCACCTGGGGCAGTTAAGAAATGAATCTTGACACCCGTACCTTGGTTAGTACGTTACCCTACCTCCGTTATCTGGCTACCTGAGTTACCGCCAGGAGTTGGCAAAGGCCAGGAGGCCTACTTGCTATTACCATATATCAGTAGTTTTTATGATATTTTCATAGAAGTATGAATTTTGCATATGAAATATTGTATAAACACCTAGAATTCAATTTATTTTAGCAAATATCGTGAAAACTACTACTCCAAGATAAACGCCATAAACTACTTTATTCCACTTTAATTTGAGTGCTAATGAACATCTGAATGCCTCATAGTTACTGAGATATTTCTCATAATAAATTCACTTACTACTGATTTTCCTGTACATTTTTTAAGAAATGTCGCTTTTTAAAAAAACATCATTTCAGGATCTATTTATCGTAAACAGCTCTGTCAGGAATCATATTTTAGTAATTTTTCTCTATTTTAAAGAATGTTCTATTAGGTTTTCTAGTGTTGTATGTAGTTTCAAAGATATGGAACTCCGAAAGAAAAAAAATATTTTTAACGTTTTGAAACAGCCACCATGTTTTCTAACTATACTTGTCAGACTCATCAATATAGACTAGTAACTATACATAGTTTTCATTAAAGTAATAAAAAATCGGGGTTTTCAATAACTCGACTCCTTCTCCTTGGACTGTATATCGGGTTTGGGAGCCCTCCTGTTCCATTTAGCCTCTATAAAGTGGGTGGGGAAAATCTGGTGGTTGAGCGTGATCTTGAACCAATCACCTCCTGGCATTACCGTTGTTAAAGAAACAGGGCTTCCTTAAGAATTACTGAACCTTAGTACGTCACCTACTGAATATAGAACTAGGTTCTCACGTCTTTGTCAAAATATTCCTGATCCTTTTTT
>NW_027105695.1:329456-340022 GCF_000696795.3 Halyomorpha halys | reverse complement strand
GTATGTATGAGATCATTCATCAATATTACCTATTGCCCACAACTGTGTGGCAGATTGTAATATCTATCAATAAATAAATCTATCAATAGAAAAAAAAAAAAGAACTAGGTATAAATATGGTAATGAGGTAGGTGTAAAAAGGTAAACAGAAGATGAAATAAATATGGTAAAGGCGAGGTATAGTAACAAGTAAAAGGAAACATAGGGAAAATTAATAAAAATAACAAATAAACTTATAGGGGAGTGCCTGTAACAATTTGTTTTATTACCTTTATTAGAATTTATAACTCTAGATAATTATACATTTAGTAAATTTGATGCATATCATTACGGATTGATACAGGCGTTTAGAGAACCCAGTGGTAGCACTCTAATGAAGTTTATACATTAGCAGGTCCCGTGACCATCTTTTTTTCAGGTGCCTCGGAGGATTGTCAGGAATAGAATAGGAAGCAAGGTTAGGAACTAATGGGTTTGGGTGGTTAGGGAGTTTATAATGGAAGTAAAGATACCTGGTTCGGCCTTGATCGCTTACATATGGAACATTAAGGTCTTTATGTATGATTTTATTTGTGATAAAGTAAGGAGCATTGAGGATTTTACGAAGGATTTTGGATTGTAAGAATTGGA
This sequence comes from Halyomorpha halys, assembly GCF_000696795.3. Taxonomy (NCBI): domain Eukaryota; kingdom Metazoa; phylum Arthropoda; class Insecta; order Hemiptera; family Pentatomidae; genus Halyomorpha; species Halyomorpha halys. Next base: position 339,392 of record NW_027105695.1, on the reverse strand, counting down.
TATGGAAGGGATTCGAAAGTTTAGTTGAGCCCAACTCCATGTCCAGATAGGCCTTATTATTGTCATGTAGATCAGTCTTTTGTAATGGATTGGAAGTTTAGACCGTTTGTCTAGTAAGTGCTCTAATAGTCGAAATCGACGTGCAGTTTCCTGTCTTTTCAGTCTTGTGTGAGGATTCCAGGTTTGTCGTTTGTCAAGATGTAGTTCAAGGTAGCGGATCTGTTCGACAGGGGTAAGAGGAATATTATTTAAGTATACTGTAGGGCAGTCGGTAGGTTGACGACAAAGGGTAAAGGTGATTTGATGGGATTTGTTGGGATTTATTTTGATCCGCCAATTACGACACCATTCTTCGAGGGCTGTGGGATCTCTTAAAATACTAATTATAAATAACATTCAACTTTTATTAAAATTAAATGTTATTTTTAAACTTGTATCAAATGTCCGACTGACCCATGTCATTTTTACTGTATTAATAATAATAAATTTATTTTGACCACATGATAATAATATATTATTATCAATAATAGTAATAATAATGTCTACTAGCTCAGAAACTCAACCCACAATAGCAATAAAAAACAGATAATAATACCAGTTGCTTCCTCTCTATAACATTTGAGTGACGCCACTTCATATTTATTTTTATTGATCATTGGTTATTAGGAGGGCAGGTAATTAACCTAAATGTTACTCAATACAAAACAGTGCAGCGATAAATTAGTAAACAGGGTTTGTTTATAAAAACACTATAAAAACAATCCTCCCTTTCTTATATAAATTAGTCATTTATTATATCAGTGTATAACAAAAATAAAATGTTTTTTGGAATCATTATAGCAAATGATCCAAAAGTTATTTGGTTTCATTTTTTTTTTTTTAACTTTAGTATAAAGAATCACTAACACTAAGGCTTTAAGAAAAGTATTAAACGTCTGGATTTTGGTTTCTTTGGATCCTTAGTATATTGTAAGGCAAAACATCAAATTTTTAGGGTGAATTAATTTTTTTCTGAATCGATAAAAATTGTTCATTATTAAACATCATAAAACAAAATTAATCTGAGCCGAAGGAGTGCGAATCAGAAACGTGGGTGCTAGATTGTTTATGTAGATGCTGAGTTAAAATTTATTTACAACATCAGGAATAGACCACGTTGCATCTCTTGTGAAGTAAGGGGTAATCATAAGTAAGGGTTATTATTAACTGCGAGGAACATCAACATTGAATTTGATTTATAATTTTCTTTTTGTCCTCAATATTTGATATTGTTGTGGATATGCTACACTTTAGATGTAACTATTATCTAAAATAAAGTCTAGTTATTATTTATTATATTATCATTTGTATAATAGATTTTGAGGTGTAGATAGTTGACCGTAGATTAATGCTTGAAGAAGTTTGTCGGGGGGTGCGGTCAGCAAAGAACAACATAAATAAACAAAACCATATTTATTTATTTTATACATTGTTTATAAATTATATTATTTATTCAATTCTATGTTACTCTAAATACTATTCCTTTTCAATTGTATGTTACTCTAAATGTTGTTGTTATCTCTTTTGTTCTATAGCCCTGATGAAGACCTGAAACTCAGGTCGAAACGTCGGCATAAAATAAATAAATATGGTTTTGTTTATTAAGTTGTTCTTTGCTGACCGCACCCCCCGACAAACTTCTTCAAGTATAATAGATTTTGTTTAGCAAATTAAGGACATGTTCACTATTATCATTATAATGCCCGCAGTACGGGCTGTACTCCTCGCTGAGCGGCGGCTTGGCCTACGCCGTCTTCGGTACGGTGAGGCAGATCACGATAGGACCTTCGGCCATCTTGTCGCTAATGACCTTCTACTACGCGGCCGAAGATCCTGCAGCTGTGGCCATTCTCACCTTCTTCTCCGGCATCATACAGACTCTATTCGGTGTATTTAGGCTAGGTAAGTGAGTATCAACAAAAATATTTTCTTATATGACTAGTTCAATTCTTTTTTTTTTTTTCCATAATGAATGCCAAATTATTTTATAGCTATATTTCTAGGAACAAAGTAAATATTTTTTATTGGAAGATCGTTGAATGACTGTGTATAATGTATAAAAAAAACACAGATAGCAATTAACTATTTAATCTGAGACAACGTTTCGCACCATATTGCAGAGCTTCTTCAGAGCTAAAAAAAAAAGATGCAAACTACTAAAATAGATTTACATTGAAAAGTATAAATAAACTCTACTACTCTCCCATATCTTCTTGTCTGTATTTTTAGCTTTATTGCATACTTTCTTCTTAATCTTTCATTTATTTCTTTATATTTAATGTTTCCTATTCAGCTTTTATCTTTCAAATTTAATCTTATTTTATATTCATCTGTTAATTCAACCTTACTTTGTATTTATTACTTTATGTTTAATCTTTGCTATATATTATTTCTCTTTTATATGTTTATTTATAAATTTTATCTGTATTTTATATTAATCTGTTGCTTCCACCAGTAGAGATTTTTATCTTTAAAAATAATTCACATTTTCCATGTTCTTAGATTTCCCCAATTTACGGTTTCTCCCATCATTTGTTTCTACCTCATGCCTTTTTTATGTCAAATGGCAACAATTAAAACGTGAGAATCGACCTTGCACCTCTGATGAGCCAGACATTACCCATAATTCAAGGTCGGTACTTCACATTGTTGGAACCAAAAGAAAAGAAATCTTTGAAGCTAATTTGTCTCTTCAAACAATTGCTTTATTGTTTACGCATAGTTAAACCCCTTACGATTTAAAACTTAGGAATTGTTTCTTCTTTATTTTTTCCTTCCTCTCTTGTTTCTCGGTAACTTCGGTAAACATTGCAAAAGACAATGGTATAATTCACACGTGTCATCTTCAGCAAAAGGTTGCACAATACAATGATAAAACAGGAAATACCAAAGAAATTAGATCATGAATACTCGCTTTCCTGCCGCATTTACAAGAGTCATCAGTGCATCGATCATTGCATCAAGTGAGTGGCCAATAACATCAATTTGGTATGCATATGACAGAAATTGTTCTGTTAAACTTTCCTCTTGTCTGTATTGTGGGATATCTAATAGTTTTTTAAAGCCATAGGCTGTGCTGGCTTTGTACGTTTGTTGCTTGCTGCAAATCCAAGACTTTTGCAATTGCTTAGTAAACAAAGGAACCAACAAACGTCGGTATAGCACACACTTGTTTTGAATTTTTTCGGCAGTATTCGATTTAATCTACTTTTACTATAAAGGAAAGCGAAATGAAAATGAAACGTAAATATGAGGAATATAGGTTGTTCAGGCCACTTGTATTCCATTACCCTAATTCTATTAATTCTAAACTATAAATTCCAAACTCACCGTATTTCAACACTAAGAATCTCTAAGTGAGCTGTTGCTTAGAGGTAATGCCTAACTACTGCAGTATAACCTCTTTGGATTGGAGATAACAGTGTGATGATGATCTTAGCTAGTTGTGTTTGTTTTGTTTTTCTCTCCTAGTGTATCAGTTGTTATTTTTACTTCCTTTTCACCTTAACAGTTGTGTGTCAATTAGAAAACATAGTTTCTATTTCACCTAATATATCAAACAGTGTTATGAAACATTTATTGACAGTTACAAGTGCAACATTAACTATTCATACAATACAACAGTGCTTATCTTACCTTGTTACAGTAAAGCAGTAAATCCTTTATTTCAATTTATCATTTATCTGTTTTCACCTTCTACCAAACGCAATAGTCAATACCCAAATAAATTATCCGAAGAACTCAGCTTATTCTGAGCATAGTTTAAGGTAGGGATGGGATATAGATATCGATATTATCGAAATATCGATATTTTGTCTCCGATACCCGATATTTTGATATCGATATAGAGTAACCGATAATATCGGAATATCGATATTCTCCTTCGATAATATCGAAATATCGGTTTAAAAAAATGTAATATATCTTTTATCTTATATTCAGGAGGAAATATTCGTACCAAAATATAATAATATGGCAAAGATATTCCGATGTTATTTAATACAAATATCGATATTTTGTTAAAGAAAATATTCAAGCTTAATAATAGTATTTCGATATTTAATATTGATTATTCATTTCGATATTTGACATTTTTATAATTATTTATTTCTAACGTTAGTAAAATTATTCCGATATTGTATTATCAAAAGATCGATATACTGTTTCAATAATTTTACATCCTTTTGATCTTTGATAATGTTATTTATATCCATATCGATAATTACCAATAATATTCTAATATTATTTTATTGAAATATCGATATTATGTTTAAAAATACTAGATAAATTTAAAATGAAATATTGATATTTTGTTTCATTAATTTAATATCAATTTCGATATTAAACATATTTGATAATATCGATATGAAAGATTATCAACAATATTCCGATATCATAATCGAAATATGGCTATTTTGTTTAAAAAGGCTAACAAAGTATTTCATATGTGACACTCTTAATAATATCCTTATGAAAATTATTAAAGACAGTAAGATATTATTTTATAGAAATATTAGTAACTCGTACTAAAAAAATTTGTGAAAAATATAGAAATAGTATTTCGATATTCTATTTTGATAAATTCACATTCCTTTCGATATTCGACGTTGTTATTAATATCGATATTTTATAACAAAAAAAAAAATATGTAAAGCTAAAAAAAGGTATTTCGATTTTTCATTTTGAAAATTTCATATTCATTTCGGTATTTTACATTGTTGATAATATCTATATCGATATTTCGATATTTTTTTAATAGAATTATCGATATTTGGTATAATAAGATTAAGAAAGTTTTATAAAAAGTTATTACTTTAATTCGTTAAATTTTCGATATCGATATTTCGATATTTTAGTTCCGATATAATGTCGACATCGATATTGCTATCCGATATCGATGTCGATATCAATATCGATATTTTTCTTTCGATATCCCATCCCTAGTTTAAGGGTGTCTCTATACTTCAAGAGCCCAAGAGGAGAAAAAAGGCAGTCATCTGACCCCAATTTTCGATTACTTTAATGAAAACTATGTATAATTACTAGTCAAAATTGATGAATCTGCCAAGTATAGGTAAGAGGAATAAAAATGGCGGCTGTTTCAAAACCTTAAAAATAAAATTAATTTTTCATTCGGAGCTCTATATCTTATAAATTACAAACACTACTAGAAAACCTAAGAGGACATCATTTAAAGCATAGTAAATTTGTTGAAATATTAGCCCTAATAGGGCTATTTACGTTCAATGGTTCTCAAGATATAGCTTTATAAAAAGCAATATTTTATAAAAAAAGTACTGAAAGATTTGTAGTTAGTGTATTTATTTTGAGAAATTTATATCTCAGGAACTATGTGACGTATTGATGTCTATTAGCACTCAAATTAAAGCTAGTTTAATGCACTATATAGTAATTTATGACCATTAATAGTACGAATAATAGTTTTCATGATATTTGCTAAAATAAATTGATTTATTGTTGTTCAGACAATAAGTTTGATTTATGAAAAACTTTATTTCAGAAACCATAAGACGTACAGATGTTAGTTAGCACCTAAATTAAAGGTAGTTAAATTTACTATAAAATAGTTTATAACCATTATCTTTGTATAATTAGTATTTGTTTTATGATATTTAACAAAATAAACTCAGAAAATGTTAATTTCTAGTTGTTCGGATAAAATGTTTGATTTTCGAAAAAATATACGTCTAGAATCATAAGACATACATATGCCTGCCAGCACTTAAAATAAAGAAAATTAACTTACTATAAAGTAGTTTATGACACGTATCTTCGTAAGGATAGTAGTTTTTATGATATTCGCATATAAATATAAATTTGGCAAATGAAAATTTGTCCTAACAACTATATATCAATTTATTTTAGCAAATATGAAAACTACTACGCCTGCGAATAAAAAAATTCCTAACCTAGATTATAGTCCATTAAACTAGCTTTAATTTGAGTGTTAATAGACATTTGTACGTACAATGGTTTTTGAGATATAGATTTCTCAAAATAAATCCGCTAACTACTGAGATTTCAATATATTCTGTACAACATTTTTATGGAATGTTGCTTTTTAAAAAGTTATATCTCGAGGATTATTTAATGTAAATAAATCTATTAGGGCTCATATTTTAGCAAATTTACTCTTCTTAAAGGGCGTTCTCTTAGGTTTTCTTGTGTTGTTGCTACTTTTTAAGATATAGAGCTCCGAATGAAAAATTAATTATTTTTAACGTTTTTGAAACCGCCATCATTTTTTTATTCCCCCTGCATATACCTGGCAGACTCATCAATTTTGATTTGTAATTATACATAGTTTTCATTAAAGTGATTAGAAATTGGGGTGACATTTTAATATCACCTTTTTTTCTTGTCTTGGGCTCTTTTACTATCTGTTCCGCAAGAGGTATAGGGATCTCCACAGCTTTTGATATAAACATCGATCCCTTATGCCAAAGTTGTCCTGTTTCGAAGCCTGCCGAGCCCATTGTACTCATCTGTCCGCCTAGGAGGCACTGAGAGCCAAGATGATGAGGGAGCAAGGCTCTAGGTTCTTACAGAGAGTGATCTACCTCAGCTGATGAAGAAGGAAAATTACTCACACTACAAGGCCTTCGTAGGGCTCTACTCACATTTCCCCGGGTAGAGGACAAGAAGTTGCACCAGCGAGGCCTCCGGACATGTGAGAAGAGGAGTTAATAACGTAAATAACCCACTACTGCGAACACCCGTATAGCATAACAGGCAGGTTAGGCTGATAAATGAATATTAATGAAATAAAATAATAAGCCCTTTATTCCAAAAAAAACCTGGTTTCGCAAAACGATCCATGTGTGAACAGCCAAGCACAAAAACGAGAAGTCTTACAGAACTGAAATTATATATTTAATGGGTACATCAAATCTGGGCCCTGTTTCATAATAAAGTACAAACTAATTATTAGTCTTGTATATTTATCTTAATTCAATTACACTGACTTGTACTTTAGTATTTTTTAATTCCTGTAATATCTCTAATAGTCATCCCTATCATGAAAAAAATAAGTATTAGTATTATTACCACACTAGTTTCTACACTTGTACTATCAACTAATAATAGGGGTATTCATGATCTTTGGTTTAACATGTTAAATGGAAAAACTCATGTTAAATCGAAAAAAATTGCCTTCTTTTACCGTGGTAAAACGAAATAACATTTAACATGGCTGAGAGTCTGTTACTTGGTCTGTTAAATGGAGAATGACGTCACACAATAGACCACTTGAGATCGCCGCCATTTTTGTTGTGACAGCTCAGTTCTTTCGTGTGTTTGTGGTATTCATATCCCTGTTATTAAACCAGAATGGATAATTTTAATGATACATTTGAGAAAAAAAACAATGTAATTTCATTCTACTATCTGAAAATTTGTAAACGCTCGCCAGGTAAAAATCTCACTATATGAACCATGTAACTATTCTTAGAGGACATATGTCCTAGAATAAAGTTATTTTTTCATTTCATTTCATAAGCTAAACTTTCACACAAATTCCACTTTTCACTCACTCTAGGCATGTTGTAATTAATTACTTAAATCAAAACTGAAGTAAACAATAACATGAGGCTCTGGAAGGAAGGTTATAAACATAAGGCTTATACAACAAGTTGCTGAGAAAATCCGCTAGGGGCTCTTATGCATTTAACGTTTAACATGACTTCAAATAGGGCTGCTCACAATCTTATAGTTATAACATTTAACATGGTAAAACATTTAACATTTAACACAACATCATGAATACCCCTAATATTAGCTTTCATAATGAAACAGGGCCCAGATTTACCGCTAAACACAGTTATCTGACCTTCCAGCATATAACTACCTCAAATCTTTATATGATTTACCAGCAAACCTCAATTCCATTTTTCAGGGTAACAAGCAGACTGTTGATAAACTTTTTTATTTTATCTATCACCCCAACAATTTGTTTATCTTAGATATTTTCAGCAATTGAATAGTTTATCTTTTACCCCACGTACTTCATTTTATTTACAAACTCATTAATGTATTATTATTATGTTTTAATCAATATTATATTTTAAATGATGATTTTCCCATACTTTTAGGTTTCATAATCGACTTCATATCGATGCCTGTGATCTCCGGATACACTTCGGCCGCGGCGCTGATAGTGGCTACCTCCCAGGTGAAGGGTCTACTAGGGCTCAAGTTCGAAGCCGAGAGCTTCGTGGATACGGTTGCTAAGGTCATCGTGCACGTTCGAGAGGCCAAGCTATACGACAGTGTACTAGGAGTATCCTGCTTAGTCTTCCTCATTGGAATAAAGGTGGATTTATGATAAAATTATGTATAATCAATTGATATTAAACATTTTTTGCATTTACATATTAAACCTCCTGAATCATATTTGTGCAGTTCAGGTTTGTAGTTCAGGAGTCCGATGCAAAAATGCCATAACGAGCAAAATAAATAAAAAATATATATCGTTAAACTTAAAACCTTTTAAAGAAAATCCTTACCAACACGGTTATGCTATATCCTATTCTAAACAGAAATTCCAAACTAAAACCAGAAACAACTGTTCTTATATTTAAAACAATCCTCAGGCCACTGCTTATGTACGGCTGTCTAAGTCTGGGGAGAGGCATTCTCCACGAAAAGAAAAAAACTACAATCTTTTCAAAATAAAGTCCTAAGAATCGCAGTTAATGCTCCTTGGTTAATAAGAAATAGTGAATTACAAGTCAATAGAGGATTATATAAAAAAACGGTTCATGAAGTTCCACTCCCTGTTGCCGACAGTTAAAGGAACAGTGACCTACAACCTGGGAAACCCAACTTCAAACCGAAGACTGAAGCCCAGACTGCTGCAGGACATTCTTTTATAAGTGTTTAATAAATATATAATTAATTCATAGTCACACTACCTCTATTTACTTATTATTATTCATTTTATTTATTCATTATTATTATTTTTTTTCTCTTTTCTTCTCTCTTCCCTTTTCAAATTAACTTGTTTCTTTTTACTATTAGAAGAAAATTGTTTGTTTTATTTAAGTGTACCAATATCATTATTTTTTGTTATTAATTTTACTTTCCTCTTTTATTAAGAAGCATTATTCTTATCTATTTATTTTATTATTATTTTAATAAGGACATGGTGTCATTGGTATGACTATATCCCTTCATAATCAACTGTAAAAAATATATATATAATATAAGTTAAATCAACCATGTAAGGCCCATCAGGCCGATCTGGTATAAAAATAAAATTAAAAAAAATACCAACACAGTTATCAGACATGGAGCACAACTGAATACAAGTGTATCGACACTTAAAGATCATTTGTAAATTAGAAAAGGTAGATCTATGGGTGCCTCATGAACTCGATGAGCGGTAGCAGCTGAAGCGTTATGGGGCATGCGTTTCACTCCTTACTAAAAAAAATAAATGACCCTTTTTCTCTAAAGGATAATCACTTTTGATCTAGTAGTGAAACCTGCAGTGTATCAAAAACCAACCTACATTGGTGAAATGCATACTATGTTTATACACCGTGTTTCAATATAAGATGCATTCCAGCGAGGTATGGTAGGTAAGTAAAATATATGTTCAAAACAATTTTTCATTTTTCAAATCACTTATTAAGTTTTCGAAGAAACTGTTCGTAGATTCCGATTGCTACAACACTTACTTGACAAACGCTCTAAACTTCCCATTCACTACAATAATCAGACCAATTTGGACATATGGAATTGAGCTCTGGGGCTCCACCAAACCATCAAATTCTTCCCGCATCCAATCGTTACAATGCAAAATCCTTGATACTCCTTATTACGTCACAAATAAACTCATTCATAAAGACCTTAACATCCCATTCGTTGCAGATT
>NW_027105695.1:328643-329291 GCF_000696795.3 Halyomorpha halys | reverse complement strand
ACTGTTTCATAATAAAGTACAAACTAATACTATTAGTCTTGTAGATTTATCTTAATTCAATTACACAGACTTGTACAATAGTAACTTGTACTTTAGTATTTTTTAATTCTTGTAATATCACTAATAGTCATCCCATCATGAAAAAAGTAAGTATTTGTATTATTACAATAGTTTCTACACTTGTACTATGAACTAATACTATTAGCTTTCATTATGAAACAGGGCCTAGGTAATAAAATTGTAAAATACTAATGTAGTGGCGTAACATATTTTAAAGGGTAATAATTATCAAATTTAATTACTTAATAACATTAATTTTTTTTTTCGTGCCCTTCTGAAGAAAAATAGTTAAAGTACAATATAAAATAATCAACATTAAAATCTTAATTATGTATTAAGATTGGATTATATAAAATGGAACATTAAAATGTTAATTATCATTATTTATAAATTAGTTATTGTTAATTATTAACTTCTGAAAGTAATGTCCCTTTATATGAACAATTACTAATAATTCAATTTGAATAAAAATTATTTAAAGAGTTTGACCACCATTTGCGCTGTAACCATTAGCCGCTCGACCTTCCAGCGAACAGGTTCTTTTTTATTCTTCTTTTTTGTTTTCTTTCCCCTTTCTTTATTTTACTC
>NW_027105695.1:325654-326248 GCF_000696795.3 Halyomorpha halys | reverse complement strand
AAAAAAAAAAAAAAAAAAAAAAGTTTTCGAGATATAGGCTCATGAAGTAAATAGATTTCCAGACTCAACTTTTGATAGCAGCATTTCGTATCTGCGGTACCTAAAAAATTCAATTTTCTGACACTTGTTCAAGATATATTTTTGCTAACATAAAATTTTTTTATCAGCTTCAATGTATAAGTTGTTGTACTATTTTTTTCGTAAATATGAATAATTTGTTATAAAAATGCACAGTAAGGCTGATAATTTGATTTCAATATTTCACTTCCGCGTTTCTTTAGGCGAGGAAAACTTATCATGGAAGAATAATATGACATAATTTTTGCTAATCTATCAATATCTCGCTGAATAAACCTGATACTGAAATATAGATATCCCGCTTATCTACGTACTTACCTACGTAAAAACAACAACAATAATTATTTATTATTAAAAATATATTGTGCTGGAGGGGCGAAGTATGATACAAATAAGGATTAAATAAAATTATTAACAATAACTGTTTCATAATAAAGTACAAACTAATACTATTAGTCTTGTAGATTTATCTTAATTCAATTACACAGACTTGTACAATAGTAACTTGTACTTTAG
>NW_027105695.1:314484-322064 GCF_000696795.3 Halyomorpha halys | reverse complement strand
TAATCATACTTATTTGTGTTTTTCATTGACCGCACCCCCAACCATCTTCTCCTTATTTATTTTTATTTTTACAGTGGCAAGCTATCGGAATTTATAACCTTTGCAAATTCCCAGAATGCATTCTTGCTACCATCACCAGAAAGTTTATAGTGTACACGGAATTCCACTCCAGGCATTGCAGGCGACGACGATCGACCAAAATTGGCCTCGCGATTACGTAACTACCATTTTGTCTGTTGTCGTTTTGTTAGGTTAGTTGCTCTTAGTTGGGTTTGGTTTGTGTTGATCTAATAATCATTAACTATTATTTAATTGGGAGCGCGGAGGTCATGGGATAAAGCTAACCGGGTTCGAATCCGGCTGGGCAGAAAATTGTTTTCTGTTACACTGTACCCGTGAGTCAACTCCTGCAAGTTCTGGAGTCCTCCTGGAGCCCACCCAGCCTCTTAAATTAGGTACCCTTAATTGGGCGGTCGAGCGTGATTCTGGCCAACGTTTTTTTTTTTTTTTTTATAATTATTTATTTATTGTAATTTACAACTGTACAAAATAATACAATAGGTAAATATGTAGTATGTTTCATATACACTTGAAAATCTTGGGAAGGAACCACCCATTGGTGGTACTTCAAACATTAATTTAAACTAGAAGGTCCCCCTCGGAGGATTATCAGGGATTGTTAAGGATGAAAGATTAAGAACGGTTAGGATGGTTAAGGAGTTTGGAATAAAAAGACGCATATCTGTTTTGGGTCAAATCTGCAACGAATGGGATGTTAAGGTCTTTATGAATGAGTTTATTTGTAACGTAATAAGGAGCATCAAGGATTTTACGTAGGATTTTGGATTGTAACGATTGGATGCGGGAAGAATTTTATGGTTTGGTGGAGCCCCAGAGCTCAATTCCATGTGTCCCAATTGGTCTGATTATTGTAGTGTATACTAATTTTTTGTAATGAATGGGAAGTTTAGAGCGTTTGTCTAGTAAGTGTTGTAGCAATCGGAATCTACGAGCAGTTTCTTGTCGTTTCAGTCTTGTGTGTGGATTCCAAGTAAGTCTCTTGTCAAGATGGAGTCCTAAGTATCGAATCTGTTCAACAGGTGTTAGTGGTGTATCTAGAAAGGATACTGTAGGACAGGAGGGCAGAGGTTTACGACGGAGAGTAAAGGTGATCTGGTGTGATTTTTCAGGATTTATTTTGATCTCCAGTTTTTACACCATTCTTCAATAAATGTTATGTGTGCCTGTAGTGTTTGTGATGCATTAGTTGGGTCGTCTGGCCAAAGTTCATATTCGAAAATCTATTATATGCCGCAAATGCGGCAGAGAGTCTGTAATACCCCTCATGTGCTGGGAAAGTGCCCCAACAATTCCCTCCTTATAACACGCCGGCACCACAGGGTCAAGGAAGAATTGATGAATTTCCTAGAAAGAAAAGACTTCACCTGCTTCGAGGAGGTCTATTGTGTTGACACCGACGGATCCGTAAGATATGCCGATATTGTCGCATTTACCTAAAATCGGAGGCACGGCTCTGGTCAAGATTTGAAAGTAATGACCTCGAACAGGAAGGTGGAGTGGAAAGGGAAAAAAAGGAAATATATGAAAAATGCGTCCCATTCCTAAAGGAAAAATTCCGCGAGACCTTCGGAGAGAGAGAGTTCACCGTGAGAGGCCTCTGGTTTGGATCTCTTGGAACAATACCAGATAGAACAAGGAGCTTCTTAGAAGGCCTAGGTGTTAGCACTGGGGATATTGCAATCTTGGCGGAAAATATTATTTTGGACTCCCTGGAGTTCATACATCATCACCTGCATGGGAATTAGCTCGGAGATTATTCATTATTTTATTTATTTATTTTAATTTGTGGACCTGTCGATTTGTGTGTTTAAACGTATTTATTCATTAAATTATTTTATTTTATTTTATTAGTACTATTATTTATTTTAAACTTATTTATCCATTCAAGTGTTTCTAGTAACCGGCTTTTTTTTATATTTTCCTTTGAATCTATGTATTAGTCTTGTTCTCGTAGAATGTATTTGTTTATTTTTTTGGTAAACTGATGTACTGCAGTGCCTATTATTAATGGTCTGATCTCACATTACCGTCTAATAGTGAATTTGTTTAGCGGGTCACAGGGGAGGATCTAGGAGAGTGAATTCGGGAGAGTGAATTTGTTGATGGGGTGAATTATGAATTGTGGAATGGTGAAATTGAAGGAACAGAAAAGGGAAAGAAAAAAAAGGAATGAATTGAAATATTTGTATTTGGCGTATAAACTGAAATTGATTATAAAAGGAAACTGTAGGGAAAAAAAAAACTATTATTTATTATTTTATTATACCATGTAATTATATGTAATTTATATATGTCCAATTACGGATTGATAAGTATCCTGTGTATGTAGCAACCTGATGTATTTAGGCAGCATAGATGAATTAAGTATTTCTCTCTCTCTCTCTCTAGAGATTCGAACCATTCTATTTTTTGTATATAGATAATAATATTCGCTAATTATGATGTTAAAAAAATTATAAAATTCTTTTTTGTTTCAGATTTTAAAAGAACACTACTTCAAAAGAAGCAAAGTGTTTTTTTATATTTCAACTGCCAAAAACGCAATCGTCGTATTGTGCAGTACTATTTGTGCCTATGTATTCTTCCAACAAGGGAAACGTCCTTTCTCTTTGACAGGTGGAAATAAATTTTCTTTAATATTGTTTTATTTATTATAATAATTTATAAATTGCATTCTATTTATACCTCCAGGTGATATTAGGGCTGGTTTACCTGAATTCAAATTTCCTGGATTTTCATACGTAAATGACGAAGGAGAGGACGTCAGTTTCATAAACGTCTTGGAAGATCTTGGAGTCGGCCTGATATCTCTGACTGTCGTAGCCATATCCAGCCACATAGTCGTGGCTAAAATATTCAGTGAGTTATCTGTTTAAAGGCAGTGCGACCGTTCTAGTGTAAAAAATAAATAAATTAGTTTTCTAAAATTTGAGTGTTTTCTAAAACTTTTATTAAGACGTTCTGAACGCAAGAAGCGATTCAAATAATTTTTAAAAACTTAGCTGAATAATAGAGATAGTGATTGTCCATAATGGCGAACATTTGATTGTTGCAATTATATCGACTTTGTACAATCAATAAATCGATTAATGATCGAACAACTTAGAGATACCAATTATATCTGCTTTTGATTCAGTGTATATATACATATAAGTTAAATAATGTGACGAGTGGGTGTATTCACAAAAAAGGCAGCAATGTAAAAAGCATTTTATTCCTAATTAAAATAATTTTTATTTTATTTTGATTTATAGAACGAAAAACTTGTTTTGTTATCATCACCCAGTTGCTATTTATTTCAATTTTGGAGGAAAAACTATTATATTAATTTGTGAATTTGAAGATTTTGGGTAATATATGTAGAGCCGTATCGCACTTGTCCAAGTTGTTTTTGTAGTTAATCATTCAACACTTTTTCTATTACTGAAAAGTTATTTCGAATTTTAGAACACAGGAGAACCTAGTCCATCTGGGGTCCATGGCAGAATTATGTTTAGACCCCAGGATAGATTTATTTTAGGGCCTGGATTTGTTTTTGGGAGCCGAGTCGGATTTATTTTTGGTGTTAGGGATAGATTTTTGGGGTCCCGGTCTAATACAATTTTAATATTTTGAGCAAATGCTGAAGAACGATGTTTTACGGCCTATCTTCATTACAAATGATAATGTTGATATGTTGTGGAGGTCAATGTCAAGGCATATATATATATATATGACAATAAAACATGGCGGTTAACGCGACTGTTAGTTCATAGACATTACTTGTAATATTACTGTCGCGATAGTGGTTTCATGGCCATAACTATCAAACAGTTACACCAGGTCCCTGTTTCATAATGAAAGCTAATAGTATTAGTTCATAGTACAAGTGTAGAAATTAGTGTGGTAATAATACTAATACTTATTTTTTTCATGATAGGGATGACTATTAGTGATAGTACAGGAATTAAATTTACTAAAGTACAAGTTACTATTGTACAAGTCTGTGTAATTGAATTAAGATAAATCTACAAGACTAATTGTATTAGTTTGCTGCAATAATTGAAACTGTACGATAGTTCACCGTCTCGGCGTATACATGAGATAGTTAACGTGACAGTTACTTAACAGTCATTACTTTTACTATCAACTATCTTGCCAGAGTTAATGTGACAGTACAGTCATACTGTTGCAGTTATAACGGTTAAAACAGATATTTTTTGGTCGTGAGAATCGTCGACATTGTTTACGAGAATTAAGGTTGAAAAATATATAGGGAATTCTTTTTAACGTAGCAAGTGTTTTATGTATTTATAATTTCGTATAACCTTAGAGAATAATAGTGAAATGGATATTAAACATTAGAGATATCCTATTTCATTTTCCAAAAACTACGATCAAGTGGTTTTGACTAGGATGTTTATCTTTTAAATGAAATCATTCCGAAATTAGTTACTTAATTAATTTATAAAATAATAATAGCAGATATTTTCGCGTATTGAATTACTGCAAATATACAGCTTAGCTAATACATGCTTCAATCAATCGGAGTGTATAACGATAGCCTAGATGAATACATTTAAATTTAAATAATTTTTATAGATTACAGGATGGATAAGTTGGTATGTCACAATACTTGAGTGTCGAAAAACGATGTACAAATCTTACTCGTGCTGCGCTCTATCGGCAAAGAATAAAACCTTTTATATTTTTTAGTAGCCTTAATATTTTAAGTTTTATTTTAGATAAGAAGATTTTAATCTAGGTCATCAATATTCTTTAATTATTATCCCCCCCCCAGTAAATAAACTATTAGCCTCAACTAAAGTTCTCTGAATCAGTCGCACTGCCCTTAAATATTGCTATATTAAATTATTCCACAGTTAAAAAATTGCTAATGACTTGACTTTGAAGCTAGAGGGACGAGATTAAAGGCGTCGCAGGAGATAATCGCCATGGGAGTCTCGAATCTGTTAGGGAGCTTCGTCGGTTCGATGCCAGTCTGCGCCTCCTTCTCCAGGAGTGCTGTCAACAACACCAGCAACGTGAGGACGGCCTTCGGGGGTCTATATACAGGTGAGCTTAATATCGCTTATGCTACACAGTCAGTAGATGTACGTTAAAATGCTAGGTGACTGATTATTTAGAAGTCACAGTGATAGATTAATTTATTTTTAAATTAATATAACCTCACTGATAGAACCTTTAAAGTAAATCATAACCTAGCCTACTCATCTATCTTTTCTCAGTCTGCCGGTGTTCCTCAAGGTAGTTTCTTAGGTCCTATTCTTTATATGGTTTATACAGCTGACATCCCAACCCACCCTAACACAGTGCTAACAACATACGCTGATGACACATGTATACATTCTGTAAACAACGACCCAACTAATGCATCACAAACACTACAGGAACACATAACATCTATTGAAGAATGGTGTAAAAACTGGAGAATCAAAATAAATCCTGACAAATCCCACCAGATCACCTTCACTCTCCATCGTAAACCTCTGCCCTCCTGTCCTACAGTATCCTTTCTAGATACACCACTAACGCCTGTTGAACAGATTCGATACTTAGGACTCCATCTTTACAAGAGACTTACTTGGAATCCACACACAAGACTGAAACGACAAGAAACTGCTCGCAGATTCCGATTGCTACAACACTTACTTGACAAACGCTCTAAACTTCCCATTCACTACAAAAAATTAGTATACACTATGATAATCAGACCAATTTGGACATATGGAATTCAGCTCTGGGCTCTACCAAACCATCAAATTCCTCCCGCATCCAATCCTTACAATCCAAAATCCTTGATGCTCCTTATTACGTTACAAATAAACTCATTCATAAAGACCGTAACATCCCATTCGTTGCAGATTTGACCCAAAACAGATATGCGTCTTTTTATTCCAAACTCCTTAACCATCCTAACCCATTAATTCTTAATCTTTCATCCTTAATAATTTCTGATAATCCTCCGAGGCGTCTGAAAAGAAGATGGCCACGGGACCTTCTAGTTTAAATTAATGTTTGAAGTACCACCAATGGGTGGTTCCTTCCCAAGATTTTCAAGTGTATATGAAACATACAACATATTTGCCTATTGTATTTTTTTGTACAGTTGTAAATTACAATAAATAAATAATTAAAAAAAAAATTAATATATGAATCTGGCGCCCGGGACTTCTTAACAAACTCTGAAAATTCCTACCTCCTACATACTTTCTCATTATTCGTTCCTTTCTCATTGATAGATTATTCCAAGAAACCACAATGGTTCCAATTCATCCCTCTTCTCTCTGTCCGCTGGTGTTCCTGAAGTATAGTATCCTCGGTCCCATCCTCTACACAGCCTATAAAGCTGACATTCCAACCAATCCTGACACTATCCTCACCACGTATGCCAATGACATGTGTGCTCACAGTTAATAATAACCCTTTAATTCCATCTCAAACTTTCCAGCCCTCGAAGAATGGTGTCGAAATTGGAATAAACATAAATCCCATCAAACCACCTTTACTCTTCGTCGTAAACCTACCGACTGCCCTACAGTCTCCTTTAATTATGTTGCTCTTAGCCTCGTCAAACAGATCCGCTACCTTGGACTACTTATGGACAAACGAATAACTTGAAATCCTTACAGAAGAATGAAAAGACAGGAAACTACACGTCGATTCCGACTATTACAGCACTTACTGGACAAACGGTCTAAACTTTCAATCCATTACAAAAGACTAATCTACACAATGATAAAGCCTGGACATACGGAGTCGAGCTTTGGGGTTCCACTAACCATTGAATTCCTCTCGTATCCAATCCCTACGATCCAGAATCCTTCATAAAATCCTCGATGCTCCTTACTTTGTCACAAATAAAATCATTCATAAAGACTTTAATGTTCCATATGTAACCGATCTGGCCCGAACCAAATATCAATCATTCCGTTATAAACTCCCTAACCACCTCTAGGTCCCTTACCTTGCTCCCTCTCCAATTCCTTACAATTCTCAGAGACACCTGAAAAGAAGATGGCATCGAGACCTTCTAATTTAAAATTGTTTTTAGAGTGTTACCCATCTGTAGTTTCTCTACATGCCTGTATCACTCAATTTAGATTTTAAATCAAATTTACTAGATCTATTTTTATATAAATACAGTTGTAAATATCAAAAATTAATTTTTTAAAAATTATATATATTTAATTCTTTTGTGTTTATATCTGTGGGTTTTAGTTTTGTAATTTCCTAATTCTGTGACTAGAGGGTTTAATGAGTTAGTTCAAGATTGAAAGAAAATATGTGTCAGTTTATATATGTAATCCTGTACGGTGTCTATATTAAATTCAGAGTGCATTTTAGATAGTCTAGTGTAATATGGGCAATTATTAATAATTCTTTTTTTTTAATTATTTATTTATTGTAATTTACAACTGTACAAAATAATACAATAGGTAAATATGTAGTATGTTTCATATTCACTTGAAAATCTTGGGAAGGAACCACCCATTGGT
>NW_027105695.1:302617-313697 GCF_000696795.3 Halyomorpha halys | reverse complement strand
GCTTCTCCTTCATTACCTAATACCTCCTAGACATCTGAAAAGAAGATGGCCTCGAGATCTTCTCCTCTAGAAATGTAATTGGAGTTCTATCAGTGGGTAGATTCTCCACATGTTTTTATCATGTCACTATGTCACCTACAGCAAATTTACTTGTTGTATATATGTGTATTATACAGTCGTAAATATCAATAAATAAATTATTAAAAAAACAAAAAAAAAAAATGTTAAAGTGTGTTAGATGGAAAAAGTTATGTTATATGGAGAAATATTTCCTTCTTGTAGCACGTTAAAACGATATAACATATAACATGGTTGAGAGTCTGTTACTAGGTCTGTTAAATGGTGAATGACGTCACGAAACAGACCAGCTGAGCTTAGTCACCATTTTGTTTATTGTCGTGTTAGGTTACTAGCTCGTAGTTAGTGTTTTGATTGTGTTAGTATTGTTTTGAACGTTTTTATAACTAATAAAGCAATGGATGAGAATGATAATAATGATGTAATGACAGATGTCAATCAGCTCATCTTGATTTTCTTCCTCACAAGTTAGAAGATCGACACGGCTCTCAGTAGCCAAATTTTCACACAACTTCCACTTTTCACTTACATTAGGCATGTTGTAATAAATTAGTTTAATCAAAACTTAGAAGTAAACTATACCATGAAGTCTTGGAAGAAAGGTCATGATACAAGTTGCTCAGAAAATCCATTAGGAGCTCTTACGTATTTAACATCACTTCAAATAGGGCTGCTCACAATCCTATACTTATAACATTTATTAGGGGTATTCATAATGTTGTGTTAAATGTAAAATGTTTTACCATGTTAAATATTATAAGTATAGGATTGGGAGGAGCCCTATTTAAATTCATGTTAAATGCGTAAGAGCCCCTATCGTATTTTCTGATCTTGATTTATAACCTTTCTTTCCAAAGTAATTCATTACAACATGCATATAGTAAGTGGAAAGAGCAAGAACTGAGTGTTTTGTCGATCTTGAGCTTATTGAAATCTGTCATCCTTTGCTTTATTAGTCATAAAAAATCCAAAACAATGCTAAAACAATCAAAACGCAAACTACGAGCAAGTAACCTAACACGACAGTAAACAAAATGGTGGCGAGCTCAGCTGGTCTGTTGCGTGACGTCACTATCCATTTAACTTACCTAGTAACAAACTCTCAAGGAAATATTTCTCAATTTAACATAATTTTTTCCGTAAACACGTTTTAGCATGTTAAATTAAAGAATATGAATACCCCTAACATGATAAAACATTTAACGTTTAACACATCATGAAAACCAACCCCTATTGTAAGGTTTAAATACCTTCAACGATGGATTACTCTGCTTTTCCGCACAATTGACTTCAAATCTTTCTTGCAAATAAAGATTATAATTGCGACATTTAAAAAGCTTTTAGAGTCCTTTCTTATCTACTGGTAGTTACTGAAGGTTTTCCGGTCGTGAAATTTATTATTCAAAGCTTTGAATACGTTCGATGAATCGATTAAGAGGAATCAATCCGTAAGAGATAGTGATATGTTTTTTATTTATTTTAAATCCTTGTTTACATTTAATTTCGGTGCTGATAATTGTTTACATTTTCATGTAAAGTGGTAAGGTAAATTATAATTAATAATGTAAGTAATTAAATTGTTTGTAGGATCATACATATAATGGAAACTTTTTGTATTAGATGTCCCTGAAGATGGCCGGATTGGCCGAAACGTTGGACGAATAAAAGAAATAAAGTTTTGAGACTATAATTGGATAGTATTTGAGTTATTTATTAAAGAATTAACGAAATTTTTATTTGGAAAATAATAAATACCTATCTTAAATCAAATGAACGTTTAACTAATTTGAGAGATTCAATGAAAGTTTTTATGAACATCAAGTATCATAACTCATCCTGTACTCCTATATAAGAACTATCCAAATTAGTTTCTTATTTTGGAGGATATTAGAACTAGACAGCTCTTCCAGTTCAATCACAGGTTTTGTGAAGTAGATTCAGTGGAATCAATAAAAGTTGGTTGCCTATTTATATACAGATTAAAATACTTCAGAAAGAAGTTAAGTTTATTAAGATAAGTAAAAATTAGTTGAAAACAAAAAATTGAAATATAGAAAATGTAACTGGACCTGCCCAGATGTCCCGCTACTATTCTTACCCTTAATTGCAACAAGGAAAGGTAGAAGATGAGGAGGAAATTCCGGAAAGGAATTAACAGTGATTATCATATCCAGGATATGATCCTGGGGGAAAGGCCAAGGTAGAACCTACATTCCTTTATATGGATTATTTTCAACATCGTTTCGATCTGCGCTGTTGGTCATCGGGGTTTCATTTACGTAACAATGACGTCGTAGAAATTAATTTTAAGAACAAGAATTTCCTTAGTTATTGTTAGCCTTCTTCCTCCTTGGTATTTAATAACAGGTGTAGGAACCGCAGGAACGGAGGGTGGCTAAGCGGTTTTTGCCATCTCTTATCTCTTTTTCTTAAAATAGTTCTTTTTTTTTAGTTGTTGTTGTTGTCTGGGGCTTTAGGGCGTAAAACCCTGAGGTCATCAACGCCCATGTTTCTTGCTTTATAATTCTATTTCATTTATATTTATAATCCTATTTCACTTTATTTTTCTCTTTAAATAATTACGTAAAAAAATTAAATAATTACTTCTTTTGGAATTTTTTAGTATGTATAAAAGATTCTCTGGTTTAAATCTTATTCAAAAGGCCATTCCTTTTTATGAAAACTAAGACCATTTCCACGTTCTTCTGGTCATCATTCAGAGCATCCGATACACTCGGTCCTACTCCCAATCTACTCAAGTTCGCAGAATAAAAATGTCATTCCTCAAATATGTGACTGATCGTAAGTACACTGTTGCAGTATTGACATTTTGGCGGTGGCTGCTTACTGATCAGATATTAAACTCGTATGACCTATTCTCAACCTGGCAATAACTACCTCCTCCCTGCGATTGGAACGGTTTGATGTGGTCCATGGTTTAATAGTTTTTAACTTGTTTGGCGGGCTTTCATTCCACATGGTTTGCCAACTAGATCATATTTAATTTTTCATTAAATATATAAATCTTAATCCTCCCATCCCTAAATTTTTAAAATCTTTTTGTAATTCTCTTGAATTCAATGGAATGCATTTTTTTCGTTAATTCTGATAATATTTTCAAGTTTAAAAATATAAATCTTAATCTTCCCTTCATTACAATCATTTTTTCCTATAAATAAAATGACACCTATACACCTTCGAAAAAGGCCCCTGACTTAATACGTCAATAAAAATTGCTCAAACGTTACTCTAATAAGTACAATAGAAAATAGTGTAATCACAGAGGTTAATAATGCTCATTTAGTCTGGTTTATTTAAAATGTGAAAAATGTGCGGGGGCAGTGGAATGTGCACTGGGGATTGTGCATGCAAAGATCACCAATTCTTTTTTAATTCTTTTATGTTTTTTTTTTAATGTTTGATGGTAGATTTACCCCTTTGATAAAGATACATGGTTATAGGGGCCCCTACTGAATAATATTTTTACTATTCACAATTTAAAATGCAATTCACTCGTTAAATTCATTTCTGTAGCAAACGATTACACGTAGCAGGAACCCGATCCATTTCAAAATATTTACTGCTTTTATTGTTGTAATAAATATTATTCTCTACTTATATGAATGATAATCCCAATTAAAACTCTTACAATGTTTCTAGTCATTGAAGACATTTCATTTCCAATTTATTTAAAATCCATTATGTATCATTATTTGTAAAAATAAACATAAAATAAAGAAAAAGTTATTCACCCCCCAGACTCGAAGCCGGATCCTCACAACGAGAACCACCGATCCGTTAATGCATTACGAGTAATCGTTTGCTACAGATTAGGGATGCGACATCGATGTCGATGTTTTACCCAAAACATCGATGTTTTTAAGCCGATGTTTTCTAAACAAAGATGTTTTGTCCCAATTTTTCATTTTTTTTCCAAAAGTAACTAAATGAAAACCAAAAATTTTCAGTATAAATACATTCCTATCAACAATATGGTCGAATAAAAAAGTACCTCCAACCTTCAAGCTATCGACATGATAAACTAGAAAAACAACGATGTTTTAAAATATCTTTGCACAATATTAAAATATCATTGCATACAAATCTTTGCCAAAAAAACATCGATTTTTTTGAACAACCATTTTAGTAACTCAAGGTCTGTTTCAACGACGACATATAGTCCGGCCAGTCGGAAGTGGTTTTAGCAAAAAAAAAATGCAACATTGATAAAAAAAACATCGATGTTTTGAAATATCAATGTTCAATATCAAAATAATGTTGCTTACGATACATTACCCAGAATACATCGATGTTTTTGAACAACTATTTCAGAACATAAGGTCTGATCCAACGATCCTGCATTCTACGGCCTGTAAAAAGTGCTTTTTGAAACAAAGAATCCGACAACGACTAATAAAATATCGTTGCTTACAATACATTACTCAAAATACATCGATGTTTCTGAATAACTATTTCAGAACATAAGGTCTGTTCCAACGATCCCGCATTCTACGGCCTGTAAAAAGAGTTTTTTCAAAGAATGTGACATCATTAAAGAAACATCGATGTTTTTTGTAGTCGATGTTGATTTCTTTGTTTCAAAAAGCACTTCTTACAGGCCGTAGGAGGCGGGATCGTTGGAACAGACCTTATAATCCTGAAATAGTTGTTCAAAAACATCGATGTTTTTTGGGTAATGTATCGTAAGCAACGATATTTTAAAAACATCGATGTATTTTTGTAGTCGATGTCGATTTCTTTGTTTCAAAAAGCACTTCTTACATGCCGTAGGACGCGGGATCGTTGGAACAGACCTTATGTTTCTGAAATACTTGTTCAAAAACATCGATGTATTTTCAGTAAGGTATTGTAAGGAACGATATTTTAAAACATCGATGTTTTTTGGGTAATGTATTGTAAGCAACTATATTTTAAAACATTAATGTATTTTAGAGTCCATGTCCTATTGGTGGATTGAAAAAGCACTTCTGACTGGCCGGAGAATACGTAGTCTTTAGAACAGTCTTTATGATACAGAAATGGTTAAAAAAAAAAACATCGGTGTTTTTTGTCGATGTTTTTTTGACATCGATGTTTTAGTATTGAACATCGATGTTTTTTTATTGATGTCGCATCCCTACTACAGAACTGAATTTAACGAGTAAATTGCATCTTCAATTCCAAATATCTAAAAAAATATTAAGTAGAGACCCCTATAACCATAAATCTTCATCAACAAGGAAACTAAATCCATATACCATCGTTCAAAATTTTAACTAAATCCGAGACTCCAAAACCTTCCCCTCTCATTGTGAGTCAATTATATTCCGTACTACAGAGACGTTCTAACAGAAGCCCTCAGACAGAAACTTGCCGTATACAATTACTTACTAAAACCCCATGGATCCTCTAAAAAGACACAGATTCAAAAAATAAATACTTATCGATCGCAATTTTTAAGACTGCCAACGAACTTACCACTCTATGTTTCAAACGAAACGATTCACACCGACCTAAGCATTCCGACTGTATCGAACCACATTCATATGACTTACAAGTAATAGATGGTGGATAATGTAGAGTCAAAAATAAGTGCATTGTTTATTTCTGTTGATAACCCAAAGTTGTCAGAAAGTTCTCTAAATTGGATGACCTCATATCTACAAGTATCCGAGGCATTGGTTTTCAAAGATATCCATGGCTCAAACCAAGATATCACCTCTTGTTTCTATACATCATAGTACAAGAGCCCAAGAGGAGAAAAAAAGGCAGTTATCTTACCCCAATTTTGATTACTTTAATGAAAACTATGTATAATTACTAGTCAAAACTGATGAGTCTGCCAAGTATAGGTAGGAAGGATATAAAATGGCGGCTGTTTCAAAACTTTACAAAAACATTAATTTTTCATTTGGAGCTCAATATCTTTAACACTACCAACAACACTAGAAAATCTAAGAGAACGTCATTATAAGAATAGTAAATTTGCTAAAATATGAGCCCTAATACAGTTATTTACGTCCAAGTTTTCTCGAGATATAGCTTTTTAAAAAGAAACATTTCTTAAAAGTGTACTGAAATATCAGTAATTAGTTAATTTATGTTGAGAAATCTATATCTCAGGAACTATGTGACATAAAGATGTTTATTAGCACTTAAATTAAATCTAGTTCAATGGACTATAAAGTAATTTATAACTTTTATCTTCGTAGAAGTATTATTTTTCATGATATTTGCTAAATAAATTGATTTATAATTGTTCGGACAACAAGTTTGATTTATGAAAAACTTTATTTCAGAAAGCATAGGACGTACAGATGTCAGCACTAAATTAAAACTAGTTAAATTTACTATAAAATAGTTTATAACGTTTATCTTTGTAGGAGTAGTAGTTTTTATGATATTTGACAAAATAAACTCACGAAATATTTATTTTTAGTTGTTCGCATAAAATGTTGGATTTTTGAAAAAATATATCTCTAGACCCATAAGAAGGAGATATGTCTGCCTATGCTCAAAATAAAGGAAATTTAACTTACTATAAAGTAGTTTATGACACTTATCTTCGTGGAGACAGTAGTTTTTATGATAATCTCATATAAATATAAATTCGGCACATGAAAATTTGTCCGAACAACTATAATCAATTTATTTTAACAAATATCATGAAAACTACTACTCCTAGGACGATGAACGTATTAAACTACTATTAAACTAGCTTTAATTTGAGTGCTAATAGACATCTTTATGTCACATAGTTCCTGAGATATAGATTTCTCAAAATAAATTCAGTAATTACTGATCTTTCAATACATTTAGTCCATTTTTATGAAGTGTTGCTTTTTAAAAAGCTATATCTCGAGAACTATTTAAGGTAGATATTAGCGCTCATATTTTAGTAAATTTACTCTTCTTTAAATGACGTTCTCTTAGGTTTTCTTGTGTTGTTACTACTTTTTAAGATATAGAACTCCGAATAAAAAATTAATGCTTTTTTAAGGTTTTGAAACACCGGCCATTTTTTATTCCCCTATCTATACTTGGCAGAATCATAAATTTTGACTAGTAATTATACATAGTTGTCATTAAAGTAATCCAAAATTGGGGTGACATAACTGCCTTTTTTTTTCTCTCTCTCTAGGATTCTTGCACTATCACTTTTACCAACCCATTCTGCACATATTATGCAATCTCTGAGCTGTCTATCCGTATAAGTCAAAACTTTTCGCACGCCTGCTTCCGGATCACATCTCTATTCGTCAGCTGATTCAAACGCGTCACTGTGACGTAAATTCTGGGATTACGAGCAGAATATTAAATGTGAATTCGTATAATTATATGATTGATCGTATTGCAAATAACTTCTGAGCAATTTCCCTACCTCCTTGATCACGAAAGTTGTCGAGCAGGTTTAGACGCCGAAGTATTTAAAGCAGATTTCCGGATGCCAACCTCTTTCCTTATGGCTAGAGTTCCGATCTCTCGGCACACTTGCAATGCAAAACTAGAAACTAGAATTTCAAGGTTCGAAAGAGTAATTGAACTTCTTAAAATGTTTCCAACCAACACTTTTACTTACCTATGCATGGAATATATATTTTCACACAACTTCTACTTTAGGTATGTTGTAGTAAACGACTATAATCAAAAGCTAGAAGTAAACAATAATATGATGTTTTGAAAGGAAAGGTTATAAAACAAGTTGCTCAAAAAATCCACTAGAAGCTCTCCTGCATTAAAATTTAACATGACTTTAAATAGGGCTGCTCACAATCTTGTACTTATAACATTTAACATAGTAAAACATTTTACATTTAACACAACATCATGAATACCCCTAATATCGGAATATAAACTGGCAAATTATCAATTTTTAGAATATTCTCAAAAGCTTCATTCATTTCTATTTTTTCATACATTCTCTTTTATTTATTCATAAAATTTTGTGTTAATACATTTTTTTTATTATTCCTAATTTTGAGAACTAATTATATATTTTTTTAAATAAATAAAATAAAAAGTACTTTAGAGCAAGAGTTTTTGAAAATTCAGCGTTTAAGCCCTGTTATACCATTTCAATGAGAACAATACCTTTCTGTAATTAAAGAGCACTTTATGATCATAGATTCACCGACTTTATAATCGATTTTATAAAGGAGCAATATCAATTAATTGATTTTCAAGGGATAGGTATCCCTTGTGTAGGTACACGTGTGCTAAATATATAATTTCAGTTTTGTACGAATTTTCATTTTTTAGCTAGAAATAGACACAGAGACCATTTGTTATTTTGACGAGGTTAAGTAGGAATGTTAAGAGGAAATTTTTTTTTATTGTTCTTGGAAGTGGCTTTCATGCATTGACAAGAGGCCCCACCTAAATATATGAGTACCGTAAAGAATTAATTAATTAGACAAATAATTGAAACCTCTTTTATCTTGAATCATTAGCGTATATTCTATCATCAAGGTTAAGCTCAATGTCATGAACGGTTTCGAAATGTACTTTGGCTTGTTTAAAATTTAATCTCCATGAATTTTTTTATTTATTTATTGAAATTTACTCCAGAAAAAGAAATCTAGAAAATTTGATAAATGTTTCAGTACACAGGATAATCATGGGGTGGAACCACCCATTGGTGGTAATTCAATTATTGATTTAAATTAGAAGATCCCGTGGCCATATTCTTTTCAGACGCCTCAGAGGATTATCATGGATTGTCAAGGATGAGAGATTAAGAACTAATGGCTTGAGCTGGGTAAGAATTTTGGAATGAAAGGACCGTGTATCTACTATCAGTATAAATATCGGGCAAAATCTGCTTTGTAAGGGATGTTAAGGTCTTTATGGATGAGTTAATAAGGAGCATCAAGGATTTTGGATTGTAAGGATTTGATACGGAAAGAATTTGATGTTTTTGTAGAGCCACAAATCTCAATTCCGTATGTTGATATTGATCTGATTATCAAAGTGTATTATACTTTTTTTTGTTGTAAAAAGGATTTTTTCTTACCTCCTTTATTAGATAAATAAAAGAATTAATATATACCTAAATATATACGTATTAGTACAAGAGCCGGGAAGAAAAAAAGGCAGTTATCTCACCCCAATGTTTGATTACTTTAATAAAAACTAGGTATAATTACTAGTCAAAATTGATGAGTCTGCCAAGTATAGGTAGGGGGAATAAAAAATGGCGGCTGTTTTAAAACCTTAAAAAAACATTAATTTTTCATTCGGAGCTCTATATCTTATAAATTACCAACAACAATAGAAAATCTAAGAGATCATTATTTAAAGAAGAGTAAATTTTTTGAAATATGAGTCCTAAAAGAGTTATTTACGTCAAATAGTTCTCGAGATATAGCTTTTTAAAAAGCAAAATTTTTTAAAAATCTACTGAAAGATTAGTAGTTAGTTAATTTATTTTGAGAAATCTGTATCTTCGGAACTATGTGACGTACAGATGTCTATTAGCACTCAAGTTAAAGCTAGTTTAATAGACGATAAAAAAGTATATGGCCTTTACCTTCATAGGAATAGTAGTTTTCATGATATTTGCTAAAATAAATTGATTTATTGTTGTTCAGGCAGTTAGTTTTTTTTAATATTTATTTATTGCTATTTACAACTGTACCTTATAATACATTTAGTAAATCTGATCTAAGTTAAATTGGAGTGTTACAGGCGTGTAGAGAAACTACCTATACAATTAGTTTTAATTATGAAAAAAGTCATTTCAGAAACCATTGGACGTACAGTCTCCCAGCACTCTAATTAGAGCTAGTTAAATTTACTATAAAATAGTTAATCATGTTTATCTTTGTAGGAGTAGTAGTTTTTATGATATTTGACAAAATAAACTCACAGAATGTTAATTTCTAGTTGTTCGTATAAAATGTTGGATTTTTGAAAAACTATATCTCTAAACCCATAAGACGCACATATGTCTGCAAACGCTCAAAATAAAGGAAATTTAACTTAATATAAAGTAGTTTATGACACTTATCTTCGTAGGGGTAGTAGCTTTTATGATATTCACATATGAATATAAATTTGGCAAATAAAAATTTGTCCGAACAACTATAAATCAATTTATATTAGCAAATTTCATGAAAACTATTACTCCTACGAAGATAAACATCATAAACTACTTTATAGCTCATTAAACTAGCTTTAATTTGAGTGCTAATAGACATCTGTACGTCAAATAGTTTTTGAGATATAAATTTTTCAAAATAAAACTAGTGATCTTTTAGTACGTCCCATACAACATTTTTATGAAATGTTGCTTTTTAAAAAGCTATATCTCGAAAACTATTTAACGTAAATAACTCTATTAGGGCTCATATTTTAGCAAATTTACTCTTCTTTAAATGACGTCATCTTAGGTTTTTTGTGTTGTTCCTACTTTTTAAGATATAGAGCTCCGAATAAAAAATAGTTTTTTTTTATCGTTTGAAACAGCCGCCATTTTTTATTTCCCCTACCTATACTTTTGCACACTCATCAATTTTGACTAGTAATTATACTAGTTTTCATTAAAGTAATCAAAAATTGGGGTGAGATAACTGCCTTTTTTCTCCTCTTGGGCTCTTGTACTATATTTAGTGCCCTTCCTTTGCCACATGGCATTATAAAGAGTTGGGCCGGGTCCGCTAAAGGCGGGGGTTACAATATTGGCTCAGGAGCGGCTGGCCGGGGGGGGGCGCTCCACTGGGGGATAAAAGGGTTTTCACGCCGTTTTTCAAATTTCAGGCGCTTTTTTTTTACACTTGTACCCATTATACCGCTGTGAATAATATCTTTGCGTGGAAGGGTCTTGATCACTTGTATCAGAAGTTGATCACTTGTTACCCCTGAGGTCAAGTACCACAGCAACAAAGACTTTTATAATATCCAGAGGGTTATTATATAGGGTGTTTTTTTAAGCCCGATAGAACTTGAAATTGTAAAAAATAACACAAAAAATTAAATTGTAATCAAAATTTTTTTTTTATTC
>NW_027105695.1:297687-300792 GCF_000696795.3 Halyomorpha halys | reverse complement strand
ATGTCACGTATTGATCTTTCGAATAAAAAAAAAATTTTGATTACAATTTAATTTTTTGTGTTATTTTTTACAATTTCAAGTTCTATCGGGCTTAAAAAAAAACCCTATATAACAATTCAAATTTTAGTTCATAAGATCCTGTTATTGATGTTTATTGTTATTATGTTACTGAAGTTTATTGTTATTATGTTACTGATGTTTATTGTTATTATGTTTAGTATTATTGGTAATAATGGCGCTGCTAGTGCTGACACCATACTTCTATTTCATTCCAACCGCTTCACTCTCTGCTGTTGTCATATCTGCTGTGATATTTATGATAGAGACAGACATAATATTTTCGACTTGGAAGAGCACCAGTGAGTCTCAACCCTTCTACATATACACCATAAATTAACATTACTATTTGTAATAAATGGGTTGTTATTTTTATTTTTTATGTTGCAGGGAGAGATCTCATTCCGATATTAGCTACTTTTATCGTTTCTTTGTTTTTTGGAATTGAGAAAGGATTATTTTGCGGAATAGGAATTGACTTTGCAATCATCTTGTATTATACATCTCGACCACACATATCATTTGATTCAACAGAGGTTTGTACACTATTTTTTTATGTTTTTATTTATGTGTTATTCCCACGAAAATAAGCTTTTACGCACTATTAAAGGTGTCCAGGGTATGTGTTTAGTCCTGAAGATCTGTCATATGATATATGTGCCAGAGGTCTATGGTTTAGAACATTTTAGGTTTAGCTCAACATAGTATCAATGCTCACTCGGTGCCGACGACTCTGCACATACAGTGTACTAGTTAAATAACCCTTTAAATACACAGGGTAGAAAAAGGATACCAACTTCTACTAACATATTTCTTGTACCTTAATTCCCTATTTCCTTATTAATGCAGGGTACGAAAAAAAAAAAAAAAGTGTTTGGTCCTAGTGGAACGTCCCCCCCCCCCTGTTCTAATAATTCAACTGGCATAAGCTGGTAGCTACAAGTGGTGGGTACAATACAACCTGGACCCTGCACATCACCTTAAAGTGCCACAAGGCAATCGAAGGAATTACAAACTACCAGATATACAATAACTACCTATATGTATGTATTCAATTACTTATTTCGTCAGGGGGGTACGAAAAAAAAAAAGTGGGGGCACCAATTTGGGAGGGTTAGATACAGAATCTTTTTTTTTTTTATTATTATTATTATTATTATTGAAAGGAATATGGTCCGGAAGGAAAACTCAAATAGTAGAATTATACTATTTTATTGAGCCAACGTTTCGAAAAAAAACATAAGTGTAAAATAACAGGGGTATAAAATGTACAAAAGTAAGATGTAATAAGAAAAATTAAAGGTTGTAAATAGTAAATGAAAAGGATAACAGATAGATAAGAGAAGAAATATTAAAGAAAATACAAAAAAAAAGAGATGTAAAAAGAAAAAAAACACAAATCAAATGATGAGACAGAATGTATACCTGTTTTGACGGCAGTCAAAAATAAAGTGACCGCTGGTATTGGGAGGAGTGGGGACGGCAGTTATGCCACAATAACGAAAAAAATTTTTTTTTAAATAAACAAAGTAAAAAAGTATTAAAATTAGGAGAACAGTAAAGTATATAATAATGGTAATAATTTTTTTATTTTTTATTCTGCCATCCCCACTCCTCCCAATACCAGCGGTCACTTTATTTTTGACTGCCGTCAAAACAGGTATGCATTCTGTCTCATCATTTGATTTGTGTTTTTTTTTCTTTTTACATCTCTTTATTTGTATTTTCTTTAATATTTCTTCTCTTATCTATCTGTTACTATTACCCTTTTCATTTACTATTTACAACCTTTAATTTTTCTTATTATATCTTACTTTTGTACATTTTATACCCCTGTTATTTTACACTTATGTTTTTTTTTTCCTTTTGTAACTATGTGTTTGTATCTTTTTTAGCCCTGACGAAGCCCTGCAACGTGGGGCGAAACGTTGGCTCAATAAAATAGTATAATTCTACTATTTGAGTTTTTTTGACCGCACCCGGACCATATTCCTTTCATCTTTACACACGCTCAATCAATAATCTTCCAGTATTATTATTTTTTTTTATTTATTTTAGTATGTATGAGATCATTCATCACTATTACCTATTGCCCACAACAGTGTGGCAGATTGTAATATCTATCAATAAATAAATCTATCATCAGATACAGAATCATCCGAAGGCCTTGTTTAAGTCAGTTATTTCATCTCAATTATTGATTATTTATCCCAATTATTGATTACTTTAATGAAAACTGCATATAATTACTAGTCTAAATTGATGAGTCTGCCAAGTATAGGTAGGGGAATAAAAAATGGTGACTGTTTCAAAACGTTAAAAAAAATTAATTTTTCATTCGGAGCTATATATCATTAAAACTATCAACAATAAAGAAAATCATTTAAAGTAGAATAAGTTTGCTAAAATATGAGCCCTGCCTATTTACTTTCAATATTTTTCGAGATAAACTTTTTTAAAAAAGCAACATTTTATAAAAATGTTGTACAGAGTGTAATGAAAGATCACTAGTTAGTGAATTTATTTTGAAAAATCTATATCTCAAAAACTATTTGACGGACAGATATCTATTAGCACTCAAATTAAAGCTAGTTTAATGGGCTATAAAGTAGTTTATATTGTTTATCCTCGTATAATTAGTAGTTTTCATGATATTTGCTGGTCTAAATTGATGAGTCTGCCAAGTATAGGTAGAGGGAATAAAAAATGGTGACTGTTTTAAAACGTTAAAAAAAAATTAATTTTTCATTCGGAGCTATATACCATTAAAACTATCAACAACACTAAAGAACGTCATTTAAAGTAGAATAAGTTTGCTAAAATATGAGCCCTGCCTATTTTCGTTCAATATTTTTCGAGATTTACTTTTTATAAAAAGCAACATTTCATAAAAAATGCACTGAAAAATCAGTAGTTAGTGAATTTATTTTGGGAAATCTATATCTCAAAAACCAGAATTGGGCAAAAATTAGCTACAGTTGAAACTAATAGCTGAAATTGCCATGGATACGATATTTATTTATCAATGGTTCATTCATGATAGCTAAA
>NW_027105695.1:290189-297445 GCF_000696795.3 Halyomorpha halys | reverse complement strand
CGATATTTATTTATCAATGGTTCATTCATGAATTAGGGTCGTATCCATGGCAATTAGTTTCATCCATGGCTAATTTTTGCCCATCTCTGACAGGAACCATTCAACGTACTGATATCTATTAACACTCAAAGTTAAGACTAGTGTATAATACTATGAAGTATTTTATGATGTTTATATTCATAGGGGTAGTAATTTTTATGATATTTATCAAAATAAATGCTTACCCTAGGGAAATAAATATTAATTACTACTTTATTGTACATTCAATTAGCATTCTTCTAAAAGCTGGCTGACATCTGTACGTCTATTGGTTACTGAGGTATATCTTTTCATAAATTAAAACGATTTTCTGTACAATTAGGAATGCTGGGGTGAGTGAACGGAATAAAGGATTACGGAAGCGAGAAGGTTATCGAAGAACTTGAAATATGTGATGAGCTGTTTCTAGTTGTTCGTTGAGAATGTGCATCGTGTTACGTCTTTCTAATGTGCTTCTACAGATCTTCTGTAACATGCTGTTTCAGTACTGTTGTAGTGACGTCAGGACTGTTGGGTATAAGATATGAGGTTCTCCGTATATTAATGATGGTCTCAGTATTGCCTTGTATATAATTACTTTGAGTCTGAGTGACAGCCCTGCTGCATAGATAAGGTGTTTGAGTTGATACGATGACTTGACAATCTGCATTCTGTTCTGTATGTGTGCGGTTGTGAGATATCTGTTTTTATTGTCTGTTCGTTCACTATTGGAAGTTTTCTTGAACGAGAACGTGATGGCGTCAGTTTTTTGTGGCAAGGTTTCTGTTGAGGTTGTTTGCTGCATCACTTTGCAATTTGGCTACATTGAGGGGTTTTCCCGGGGTATGACATTACAGTGTTTCTGGATGTGGATAAGGTTAGCTTCTGATATATTTTTGAGATGTGGTTGAGGAAGCTGATGGGCCAGTAGTATTTTTTTTTTCCTTCCTCCCAAAAGTCTTTATTTACAAAAAATACAATATACATAATATACTTAGCCTAATTACATATATACAAACATATCTTGTATTACCGGATGGCATTTTAAGAGAAGGTACATGGCCCATTGAAGACGGTTTAGGTAGCCGGCGGACACACATAAAATGGGGAGGGTCCGTTCCAGCTCGTAGTAGTTTTTTTTTCTGATCCCTCTAAAAACTGAATAAAACAATAAATTAATGGTTGCTTTACGTATAGTACAAGAGCCCAAAGGCAGTTATCTCACCCCAATTATCGATTACTTTGATGAAAACTATGTATAAATAATAATCAAAATTGATGAGTCTGCCAAGTATAGTTAGTGGGAATACAAAATGGCGGCTGTTTCAAAGCGATAAAAAAAACTAATTTTTCATTCGGAGCTCTATATCTTAAAAAGTAGAACCAACACAAGAAAACCTAAGAGAACGTCATTTGAAGAAGAGTAAATTTGCTAAAATATGAGCCCTAATAGAGTAATTTACGTTAAATAGTTTTCGAGATATAGCTTTTTAAAAAGCAACATTTCATAAAAATGTAGTATGAGACGTACT
Source organism: Halyomorpha halys (assembly GCF_000696795.3). NCBI lineage: Eukaryota > Metazoa > Arthropoda > Insecta > Hemiptera > Pentatomidae > Halyomorpha > Halyomorpha halys. The sequence goes on along the minus strand of NW_027105695.1, from coordinate 295,895 downwards.
AAAAGATCAGTAGTTAGTGAATTTATATCTCAAAAACCATTTAACGTACATATGTCTATTAGCACTCATATCAAAGCTAGTTTAATGAGCTATAAAGTAGTTTATGATGTTTATCTTCGTAGGAGTAATAGTTTACATGAAATTTGCTAAAATAAATTGATTTATAGTTATTCGGACAAATTTTCATTTGCCAAATTTATATTCAGGTGAATATCATAAAAACTACTACCCTTACGAAGATAAGTGCCATAAACTACTTTATAGTTAGTTAAATTTCCTTTATTACGTCCGATGGTTTCCGAAATGAAGTTTTTCATAAATCAAACTTGTTGTCCGAACAACTATAAATCAATTTATTTTAGCAAAATCAAGAAAACTACTATTCTTACGAAAGTAAATGTAATAAACTTCTTTATAGCTCATTAAACTAGCTTTAATTTGAGTGTTAATAGACTATCATTATCACATAGTTCCTGATATATAGATTTTCAAAATAAATTAACAAAGTACTAATATTTCAGTAGATTTTTTAGAAATTTTACTTTTAAAAAGCTATATCTCCAGAACTATTGGACGTAAATAGCTCTTTTAGGGCTAATATTTCAGCAAATTTACTCTTCTTTAAATAATGTTCTCTTAAATTTTCTAGTGTTGATGGTAGTTTTTAAGATATAGAGCTCCGAATGAAAAATTAATGTTTTTTTAAGGTTTTGAAACAGGCGCCATTTTTATTCCCCCTACCTATACTTGGCAGACTCATCAATTTTGACTATTAATTATACATAATTTTCATTGAAGTAATCAAAAATTGGGGTAAGATAACTGCCTTTTTTTCTTCCCGGCTCTTGTACTAGTATGGTTTACCTAAAGTTGAGTATTACCTTTTTCTACCTGTGGTACTTTAAGGTTATGATGGAATACTTGTCTCGTTATTGTGAATGTATCCGTTCTATATGGTCCTACTAGAAAATATCCGGAGGTGAGGGGCCTCCCCATAATGATTACGCATAGAAGAGAGATAAAACAGTTAATATTAAAGACAAAAGATAATGTTAAAATAATAAGAAAACAGCCAGAAGTCGAAAAAGAGTAGGGGGATGGAGAGGGGGTGCATCAGAAGAAAGGGTTTCTGAACCTTTCCTGCCCTTCCACCTCGCAGGAAGGAGGGATGGGGTGATAGTTGATGGGACAGTAGTCTAAACACTTAGCTATAAAATAACATAATTCAAACTGGAAATGTTTTCTTTGTCTACCAAAAGAAAAAATTATGGATGGAATGAATACATAGCAGTTTGTTGACCCAGTTTCTAATTTGGTTCCGTATTTACATATCTGGAGGTGAGGGACCTACACCTGATGAAAAACAAATAACCTGATAACACGTTCAGAAAGAATAAGTAAATAAACTTATGATGAAAGGAAGTGTGTTTCTCAAAGACACTACTAGTTCTCGCTATCGTCGGGCCTCTGACATGCTTCTTTTAATAACAATTATAATATTTTATTTATTCTGGGACGAGTCCCTTTAGAATAATACAGAGAAATCTACAGGTGAGGGCTAAGGAGCCTCAGAGATACTTAAACAAAAAAATACAAAGAAATGTAAACAGTCATTATAAAAAATAATTATAGGCTACTTTCTCACTTTTATTAGTTGAACAATAAAAAAAAAAGAGAAAAGAAAACGATGTCAAAATAATTAAAAATGATATAATAGTTAACATACATATTTACAATTATATTAATTTACAATTTTATGGGGTCTGAATGGATAAGAAATGATTGAACAGGCGGGATTTAAAGGTCGGGCGGGTATTGGAGAGACGAACGTTGCAAGGGATGGAGTTCCTAAGGATGAGGCTCGGATAATGAAAGATCTATCGATCGCGGCGGTTCGGTGGGCCCTAGTGTATAAATCTGAAGACCGGGAACGGGTATTGTGGGAACGAATAGAGGATTTGGATTGAAGGAGCTCGGAGATGTATGAAGGACGGCGGGATTGGAAGATGAAAGATGCCAGGAAATACTTACGATGGTAGGAAGGATAAAGCCACTTCAACTCTGCATAAAAACGGGAAACAGAGGCGTCCCTAGGGATCCCCAGAGACTCCCCCATATATTGTACAGCAATAGTCAAAATGAGGAAATATTAGCGAAGTGACTAGGAGCCTACGAGTTTCAAATGGAAATAGGTGGCAGAGGTAATTTAAACGTTTAAAAGTTGAAAGGGTACGGCGGGAGATATTGGATACATGGCTTTTCCAGGAAAGTGTTTGATCAAAGGTTTTTCCCAGGTTTTTGATGGTGAGGTAAAATTTGATGGGACTGTCATGCAGAGTTGGAATGTTAGGAACAGTTTTAAGGAAATCATTGGAGCCTATTAAGATTGCCTTATAGTGGCGATCGTTCCTTCTATTTTTCACATAATGAACTGTTCGTTGACAAAACATAACAGTTCTTGGGAACTGTTGGAAAACATAGTCAGAATATTTTATATATATGAAATATGTGAGATAAGACCATCCTATCTGTTTGCGTCCCCGTTATTATTTAATAGTTGATAAGAAAACAACGAGAATTCTGAAATTCTTCTATTTTGAAATATATTATTTTTTATTTATTGAATAGCATAAAATCATTATACTATTCTAAGAAAATTGTTATTTGCTAACATTTTTTTATCACGTATCGGCCACTCCTTAGTGTCCTTACACGTGAATAGCAATGCTTCTTTTTGAGTCTTGGTTTTCTTTCTTCCTATCGCAGTTTCATGATCCTCAACTACCTTTCTTTTCTTTCTTCGGAACACTGAAGAGACTTAAGATAGATTGCTAAAGCGTGATGCAGAAAAAGAAACCTTACATAAATATTTTATGATGTTAAATATTAATGATTCTGACTATATTTGATCAAATTTACACCAACTGAGACTTTAAAGCTAATAGCGCTCAAATACAAATCAATATCACTGATTTTTTTTTAAGCCATAGGTTTTGTATTGTTTTCAAAAATACAAATTTTTTCCCCCTGTGTGGGTGGCATTGGTTTATTCCATACCAAAAATTAATTGTCTATATTCTGTTAGATAATTATTTACCTTAATTCTATTTGTTACTGCTATTATGTATTCAGTTAAATATTAAAATATTAATACTAATACTTATCTGGATTAGTATCTGGATTAATACTAATACACATATTGCATATATTTTTTCATTGCTACATATAGACACCTCCAATGCTTTTTAAATTAATAAACCTGAAAGGCGCGTAAGGCGTTTGGTTCTTTTTAAAACAGAGAAATACAATTAAAAGGTGAATTCCAGTTAAAATTTAATTTTTTTTTTTTTTTTTTTTTAGTTTTTCCGACCTCTCCCAATCCTTCCAAACTGAGTTTGGAGATTACAAATTTGTATGTAAATTGAGATTGTGTTTAAAAAAAATGCCTTTTGTGTGCGTTTATTCACTCCGTCGCAATTTTTTATTTTATTTTTTAGGGGTTTTAAACATTAATAAAACACTTAGTAAATCACTTTTCATTTTTTTCTAAACAAAATACAAACTTAGTGACGAAGCACTGCTTCCTTAACTTTTTTCTTTTTTTTTTTATTATTTACTCATTGAAATTCTAAGGTATATAAAAATAAACTAGCATTATTTTGAAATTTAATTAAGTTGAAACCTACTGACTGCCCTACAGTTTCATTCCGCTACCTTGGACTACATTTGGACAAACGATGATTAACCTGGAATCCTCACACAAGACTGAAAAGACAGGAAACTGCACGTCGATTCCGACTATTACAGCACTTACTAGACAAACGGTCTAAACTTCCAACACATTACAAAAGACTGATCTACATGACTGTAATAAGGCCAATCTTGTTCTTGATGTTGAGCTTTGGGGCTCCACTAAACCTTCGAATTCCTCTCGTATTCAATCCTTACAAACCAAAATCCTTCGTAAAATTCTCAATGATCCTTACTTTGTCACAAATAAAATCATACATAAAGACCTTAATGTTCCCTATGTAACCGATCTAGCCCGAACCAGATATCACTCCTTCCATTATAAACTCTCTAACCACTCAAACCCCCTAGTTTCTAACCTTGCATCCTCTTCCATTCCTGACAATCCTCCGTGGCGCCTGAAAAGAAGATGGCCACGAGATCAGCTAATGTAAAATGTCATTAGAGTGCTACCAATGGGTAGTTTCTCTACACTTCTGTAACACTCCAATTTAACTTAGATCAGATTTACTAAATGTATTATAATCTACAGTTGTAAATAGCAATAATTAAATATTATAAAAAAAAAAATTTAAGTTGAAATGAAATTGAATACAAAATTACAGGGCATTATTTTCTTCAAAACATAACCTGTACGACGAGTTCTCTGATTCTGTTTTTTCTTTCTTTGATTGATATCTTCAGATACAATTATTACTTTTCGAATTCTAACCTCGTTCCGTATATAATTTATTGCTTTGTAATTGTGCACAATTTCATCTGTCCTTCAACAGTATCCCCGCGAATTCCAAACCGTTCGTTGAACTATGCCTCACTTTTCCTCGTTTATGAATAATAAAAATAAAGAATACACATTCTGGAATAAATAAAAATTGATCAATCATCAGCTATTAAATCAGTTTTTTATTACCAGATAGGCCTTAAATAGGTGTTATAAAAATTTGATTTTCTTTTAACGATTGGTAATATTGGGTTTAGTTTAATGGAGACGACACTCCTAACTATTTACGATGTCATAATTATTGAATAATTTTATATAATAAAAATAGATTATTTTAAAAAAATTAATTGAAAAATACATCTAAATAATAATAACTAATAAGTAATTGAAGAATGATAAAAAGAAATTTACGAACATAAAAACCAATATTATAATATAAGGGCTAAAAAAAGATAAAAAAAACAACTAAAATAATGTAAAATCATACTTTACAGCATCGTAAGAACACAGTATCTTAATAAAAAAAAGTTACAAGTTGTTGCGTTTCTAATAGGTAAGCCATTTACTAGGAGTATATATACTGCATTTTACGTAATCTAAATTCAGAAAATCATTGCATATAATATAGTGCAGTAAAAAAAAAACTCTACTAAGCCAGAAATTTGTGCCACATTTTAGAGCTTCGTCAGGGTTAAAAATGATACAAACAACTAGTACAAGAGCCTGGAAGAAAAAAGGCAGTTATCTCACCCCAATTTTTGAACACTTTAATGAAACCTATGTATAGTTACTAGTAAACATTGATGAGTCTGCCAAGTATAGGTAGGGGGAATAAAAAATTACGGCTGTTTCAAAACGTTAAAAAAAACATATCTTTTTCATTCGGAGCTCTATATCTTTAAAACTAACAACACTAGAAAACCTAGGAAAACGTTATGATAGTAGAGTAAATTTGCTAAAATATTACACCTAATATAGCTATTTACGTTCAATAGTTATCGAGTTATATCTTTTTAAAAAGCAAAAGGGATATTAAAATGGGAATATCGATATTTTATTTTGATAATTACACATTTATTTCGATGTTTTCTATATTTGTAATATCGGTGTAGAATATTTGCAGCAATATTTCTGTATTACTTTATCGAAATATCGATATTTTGTTTTAAAAAAGACTAGGAAATTGTATACAAAATTTAAAAATGGAATATCAATATTTTATTTTGATAATTACA
>NW_027105695.1:284004-289326 GCF_000696795.3 Halyomorpha halys | reverse complement strand
TTTTTTTTTTTTTTTTTAATAAGTACTTCTAATAAATGAATTTCTTAAAAATCTACTGAAAGATTAGTACTTTGTTAATTTATTTTGGGAAATCTATATCTCAGGAACTATGTCATGTACAGATGTCTATTAGCACTCAAATTAAAGCTAGTTAAATTTACTATAACTTTTTAAGGCTAGTGTATAATACTATGAAGTATTTTATAACTTTCATCTTTGTAGCAGTAATAGTTTTTATGATATTTGAAAAAATAAATTCAAAAAATGTAGATTTCTAAAAAAAAAACTCAGATAGCAAAACTATTTTAATGTGAACCCTTGCGCATATGACATTGCGCCCCACTTCGTCTGGGCTAAAAAAGATACAAACAACTAAAATAATGTAAAAAACTAAGAGAATAAGATAATATGAAATAAAAGTTAACTAGGGTATAGCTAAAAATTATGTGAAAATCTATATAAAAATGAAAAAATTAAATTAAAGAAAATAAAAATAATATGTACAGTGAAAAGAATAAATAAACAAGAATTATAAAAAAAGTATTAAGCATATAATGAAAACGGAAATAATAAAAAAAATAGACAAAATAGAAATATAAAAATACAGTAAACACTGAAAGACGGAGAATAAGGAAAATAGTAATTAAATAGGACACCCATCTTTCTGAATGAAGGAAAGCGGAAGAATGAGCTAAAGGCATATGGAAGATATGAACAGGTCAGGAGAGTGGGGGAATTTGACAGTTAACAAACGACTATATATTTGAAAGCAAACAGATAAAAAATTAATTATTCTGGATTTTATTTCCTAGAAAACTTCCCACAAACAACTGTTTATTCTTTTTATTAAGATGTTGAGATAACAAATGAACTTCCTTTATAATATTATCAATATTAGGGGTATTCATGATGTTGTGTTAAATGTTAAATGTTTTACCATGTTAAATGTTATAACTATAGGATTGTGAGCAGCCCTATTTGAAGTCATGTTAAACATTAAATGCATAAGCGCCCCTAGTGGATTTTCTCAGCAACTTGTTTTATAAGCCTTTATGTTTATAACCTTCCTTCCAGAGCCTCATGTTATTGTTTACTTCAGTTTTGATTTAAGCAATTTATTACAACATGCCTAGAGTGAGTGAAAAGTGGAATTTGTGTGAAAGTTTAGCTTATGAGCTTACATCTATTTGAGGGAGAGAGGGGCTGCTGAGATCTTAAATAATTTCCACTTTTTATAAAGTATATTTAATTAATGATACACAAATAATAAATAATATATACATAATTGCAAATTTAGATTAGTTTTTATTAATATATTCTTGTTTGAGAGTGGTTTAGTTTATTTAAAAACAAATTTGATCCTTTTTTCTCAACTTTATTCTTTTCAAAACCTTCCAACGTTTCGACCCTCAGGTCATTTTCAAGGATATCTTTATTTTGTTGTCATTTTCTCTTTTAAAATTCTTAAAAATACCGGCTAATTCCCTTTGTCCCATCTATAACTTTTTCTATTTGACTCTTTCTTAAATTTAAAACTTGTACTAACCACTCCTCTTCTTTCTTTCATTTACATCTGCAAACTTTGTTGGAACTGAGCTGTCACAACAACAAAAATGGCGGCGATCTCAACTGGTCTATTGTGTGATGTCATTCTCCATTTAACAGACCAAGTAACAGACTCTCAGCCATGTTAAATGTTATTTCGTTTTACCACGGTAAAAGAAGGCAATTTTTTTTTCCTTTTAACACGCAATAACATGTTAAACCAAAGATCATGAATACCCCTATTATATATTTGCTTGTACAATGTTTCGGGTTTCACCATCTTCAAATAATTCTTAATGTAACAATTTTTTATGTACACGATTAAAAATATATAATCAATTTTACCTTATCTGTTATAAGTTATAATCACCCTCTATCACAAACAAACATTATAACCTATTTAGGACTGACCTATGAAACAAGGTTGACCTGGGGCCCACACGTCAAGGCAAAACGTAAAACGCTAAATTTCCAATTGAGATTTTTATATTCCATACTGCACAGACATTCTAAATTATCCCTCAGACAGAAACTTGAATACAATTACTTACTAAAACTAATATGGACCTAAAAAGACACAGTTTAAGAAAATACAAACTTTTCAATCACAATTTTTAAGACTGGCAACGAACTCACCACTATACGTTTCAAACGATACCATTCACAACGACCTATGCATTCCGAGTGCAACAGACCACATTCATATGACTTACAAACGGTTTCACAATACACTACATGGCCATATTAATAAATTTATACGAAAAATGGCAATATATGACTTCCCTAACGTAACTCGACGGAGGCTGAAGAGGAGTTGGATGTGGGACCTCCTAGTGTAACCAAATGGTTGACGTCAGGAGGATGTGTCACTGGGTGCTGTCTCCCTCATGCCATGTCATGCCTGACTAATACAGCTCATAAAAAAATGTAAAGATAAAAAAAAATACTTTTTTCTTAAGTACATTCATTTTTATTTTAAATTTCGTCATATTATCACTTGAAAAATTGATTATATTTTTTTAATTATCTATAAAAAAAAAAAATTGTTGATAATTGTAGGAATATTACTACTTGAAGATAGGGAAACCCGAAATGTTGTAGAAACGGATATAGAATATTGATAATATTATAAATGACGTTCATGTATTTTTCATCTCAAAATCTTAATAAATAGAAGAAACAACTTCCTTGGAAGTAAATTCCAGAATAATTACTTTAATATTATTTTATATCTTTTGTATTATAAATGCAAATGCAAAATATATTTTGCATTGTATTTTAAATGCAAAATATATTTTCTAGTTACTATTTCAATTAATTTTGTTTTAATTATTTGAGGAAATGCTTCACCCTAGACTAGCTGTTTTTGAGCTTGTCAAACTGAAAAAAATTTGCGACTCTCTTATCAAGCATAAAATACAAAATCATTTGCCACAACCGTTTGAGTATGCAGGAAATGAACAAAAATCGGATAAGAAAATGTTGAATTCCACTCTATATATTTACTAAATCAAGTTTAAATATATACATATATTTTTTTTTAGGGGGGGGGATATTTTAATATCAATCGCTTTAATATAAACCATAATCTCTTGTGGCACACACTTTGGAAACCGCTGCCCTAAACTCGAATCTCCATTAGAGCTATTTGTAATGTTGTGTTAAAGGTAAAACAGGTTAAATGTTTTTTGTTTTTTTACATTATATGCATATTATATGCAATGATTTTCTGAATTTAGATTACGTAAAATGCAGTTATATAGTCCTAGTAAATGACACCTATTAAAAACGCAACAACATGTAACTTTTTTTTATTAAGATACTGTGTTCTTACGATGCTGTAAAGTATGATTTTACATTATTTTAGATGTTTTTTTTATCTTTTTTTAGCCCTAATATTATATATATATTATAATATTAGTTTTTTATGTTCGTAAATTTCTTTTTATCATTCTTCAATTACTTATTAGTTATTATTATTTAGAAGTATTTTAAAATAATCTATTTTTATTATAAAAAATATTTAATTATTATGACATCGTAAATAGTTAGGAGTGTCGCCTGAATTAAACTAAACCCCATATTACCAATCGTTAAAAGAAAATCAAATTGTTATAACACCTATTTAAGGCCTATCTGATAATAAAAAAAGTGATTTCATAGCTGATGATTGATCAATTTTTTTTATTCCAGAATGTGTATTTTTTATTTTTGATTATTCATAAACGAGGAAAACTGTTTTTATACATAGTTCAACGAACGGTTTGGAATTCGCAGGGATACTGTTGAAGGACAGATGAAATTGTGCACAATTACAAAGCAATAAATTATATACGGAACGAGGTTAGAATTCGAAAAGTAATAATTGTATCTGAAGAAATCAATCAAAGAAAGAAAAAACAGAATCAGATAACTCGTCGTACAGGTTATGTTTTGAAGAAAATATTGCCCTGTAATTTTGTATTCAATTTCATTTCAACTTAATTTTTTTTTTATAATATTTATTTATTGCTATTTACAACTGTACATTATATTACATTTAGTAAATCTGATCTAAGTTAAATTGGAGTGTTACAGGCGTGTAGAGAAACTACCCATTGGTAGCACTCTAATGACATTTTACATTAGCTGGTCTCGTGGCCATCTTCTTTTCAGGTGCCTCGGAGGATTGTGAGCAATCGAAGAGGATGCAAGATTAGAAACTAGGGGGTTTGAGTGGTTAGAGAGTTTATAATGTAAGGAGTGATATCTGGTTCGGCCTAGATCGGTTACATAGGGAACATTAAGGTCTTTTTGTATGATTTTATTTGTGACAAAGTAAGGAGCATTGAGGATTTTACGAAGGATTTTGGATTGTAAGGATTGAATACGAGAGGAATTCGAAGGTTTAGTGGAGCCCCAAAGCTCAACTCCATATGTCAAGATTGGCCTTATTACAGTCATGTAGATCAGTCTTTTGAAATGTGTTGGAAGTTTAGACCGTTTGTCTAGTAAGTGCTGTAATAGTCGAAACCGACGAGCAGTTTCCTGTCTTTTCAGTCGTGTGAGGATTCCAGGTTTGTAGGTTAAATGTTAAAAGTATAGGATTGTGAGTAGTCTAATTTAAATTCCATGTTGTATGTTAAATAGAAAGAAGCTCCTAGCGAATTTTTGTGTGCAACTGGTTTTGTAATCTTGTAATCTTTACGAGATAATACAATCTCCGACATCGTCACTTCATCCTTCCTCTACCCCACTTGTCCCTTGTTTCCTCTCCTAGTTTTTATCCATATTATAACATTATTATTATTATTTGTATCTCCAAATTTATTAGAGTTTAAAAACATCCAAAACAAAACCAAACATTAACTACGAACAACAAATCTATTATAACAAAAGACAAAATGGTGTGGAGCTCAGCTTGTCTATTGAATGACGTCATTCTCCTATTAACCTAAGACGTCATTGTGACCTATTAACATACTCTTAACCATATAACGGATATACATGTATGTGTCAAATGTAAAATGTTTTATCATGTTAAATGCATAAGAGATCCTAGCAGATTTTCTTAGCAACTTGTTTTATAACTGGAAGATTATTGATTGACCGTGTGTAGAGATGAAAGGAATATGGTCCGGGTGCGGTAAAAAAAAAACTCAAATAGTAGAATTATACTATTTTATTGAGCCAACGTTTCGCCCCACGTTAGCCCATTTTCTTGTCATATCCTTTATTCTTGTTTTTCTAATTCTCACATTTTTAATTTTTTTTTTTTTTTTTATTTATTTTTTTTTA
>NW_027105695.1:280034-281164 GCF_000696795.3 Halyomorpha halys | reverse complement strand
TAGTATAATTCTACTATTTGAGTGTTTTTGACCGCACCCGGACCATATTCCTTTCATTTGTTTTATAACCTTTCCTTCCTAGACTTCATGTTATAGTTTACTTCTAAGTTTTGATTAAAGTATCTTATTAAGAAATGCTTTAATTGAGTGAAAAGTAGAAGTTGTGTGAAAGTTTGGCTACTGAATGTCTTGTTGATTTTCTAACTTGTGAGGAAGAGAATCGAGATGAGCTTATTGACAACTGTCATTACATTATGATTATTGTCATCCCTTACTTTATTAATTCTAAAAACATTCAAAACAATAATAACACAAACTACGAGCAAGTAACCTAACACAACAAACAAAACTGCGACGAGCTCAGCTGGTCTGTTTTGTGACGTCATTCTCCATTTAACAGACCTAGTAACAGACTCTCACCCTTGTTATATGTTATATCGTTTTAACATGGTAAAAAAAGGAAATGTTTCTCCATTTAACATTAGTTTTTCCATTTAACAAATTCGGGGTATTCATGATCGTTGGTTTAACATGTTAAATGGAAAACTCATGTAAAATGGAGAAATATTTCCATCTTTCTCATGTTAAAACGATATAACATTTAATATGGTTGAGAGTTTGTTACTAAGTCTGTTAAATAGAGAATGATGCCATGCAACAGACCAGCTGAGCTCGTCACAATTTTGTTAGTTATCTAACACGATAACTTTGGTTACTTGCTCGCAGTTTGTATTTTTTTGTGTATGTGTTAGAATTGGTTAGGATGCTTTCATAACTAATAAAGCAATGGGTGGCAATAATAATAATAATGTAATGCCAGTTGTCAATTAGCTCATCTTGATTCTTTTCCTCACAAGTCAGATCAACTAAGCACTCAGTAGCCAAACTTTCACACAACTTCCACTTTTCACTTAATTTAGGCATGTTGTAATAAATTACTTTAATCAAAACTTAGAAGTAACATGAATAACATGAAGTTATGAAATGAAAGGTTATAAAACAAGTTGCTAAAAAAATCCACTAGGAGCTCTTATGCATTTTTTTTTAATTATTTATTTATTGTAATTTACAACTGTACAAAATAATACAATAAGTAAATATGTAGTATGTTTCATATACACTTGAAAATC
>NW_027105695.1:277619-279064 GCF_000696795.3 Halyomorpha halys | reverse complement strand
AAGTATCGAATCTGTTCAACAGGCATTAGTGGTGTATTTAGAAAGGATACTGTAGGACAGGAGGGCAGAGGTTTACGACGGAGAGTAAAGGTGATCTGGGGGGATTATTATGCATTTAAAATGACTTCAAATAGGGCTGCTAACAATCCTATACTTATAACATTTACCATGTTTTAACATCTTACATTTAACACAACATCATGAATGCCCCTATTAAACTAAAGATTATGAATTCCTGTTATTCGTTAACATGCTAAAAGAAGGAAATATTTCTCCATTTAACACATTTTTTTCCATTTAATACACTTTAACATGTTAAACAAAAGATCACAAATGCCCCTACTATACTTCTTCAAGGTCTTTACTATAAGTCCTTCAAGACGTAGTATATTGCGAGTTCCGCTGTCATATTGGGGCTTGAAAACTAAACCTTAAATATATTTTTTTTAATAATACATTCCATCTGAATTATATATACACTATATATTATATTAGTTATACCAATACTATTATTATATTATTTGTACTAATATGATGTTTTAGGTGGACCAACAAGCATATTGGATTATTACTCCAATTAAAGGGTTACTTTTTCCTTCGAGTGCTTATCTCCAAAAGAAGGTAATTTACCAAGCGCAGAACTACAATATGCCCGAGCTGACTATTGTTGTCTTCAACCTAACTCATGTGGCCCAGACTGACTACTCCACTGGCCAGGTATACAAATGAAATTTATTTATTTAATGTAATTTGCAACTGTACAAAATAATAAATACAATAAGCAAATATATGGAATGTTTCATTTACACTTGAAAATCTTGGGAAGAAACCACCCATTGGTGGTACTTAAAGCATTTAAATTAGAAGGTCCGGTGGCCATCTTCTTTTCAGACGCCTCGGAGGATGATCAGGGATTGTTAAGGATGAGAGATTAAGAACTAATGGGTTAGGATAGTTAATGAGTTTGGAATGAAAAGACGCATATCTGTTTTGGGTCAAATCTGCAACGGACGGGATGTTAAGGTCTTTGTGGATGAGTTTATTTGTAACGTAATAAGGAGCATCAAGGATTTTACGTAGGATTTTGGATTGTAAGAATTGGATGCGGGAGGAATTTGATGGTTTGGTGGAGCCCCAGAGCTCAATTCCATATGTACAAATTGGTCTGATTATCATGTTGTATAATAATTTTTTTTAGTGAATGGGAATTGTGTGGATTCCAAATAAGTCCCATGTCAAGATGGATTCCTTAGTATCGAATCTGTTCAACAGACAAATAAGTTTAAATAACTTATTTAATAGAACCAACGTTTCGGTCAGAGTTTCTAGCCTTCATCAGGGCTAAGGACAAAAAAAAAAAAAAAACAACAAATTAATAAAAGGATATATAGAATGATTAAAGTCAATAATTGTACAACATAAAAATTAAAAAAAATATTCATGTA